>NC_083435.1:42022104-42172476 GCF_020745735.1 Hemiscyllium ocellatum | reverse complement strand
TTCAAGAAAACTATCATGGATACACTCAACAAACTCCTCACAAGGCAACTCTGACTGAACTGGTTCAACCAATCTACATGTAGATTAAAATCCCCCATGATAATAGCCGTACCATTTTTACAGGCCTTAGTTATTTCTGTGTTTATTGCCTGCCCCAATGTGATGGCATTATTTGGTAGTCTATAAGACTATGTCTATCAGTGGCTTTTTCTTCAAATTTCTAATTTCCACCCAAATGGATTCAACTCCTTCTCCACAGAACCAATATCATATCTCAGCACTGCCCTCATGTTGCCCTTGAATATCAGAGTTACACCACCTCCGTTCCATTCCTGTCTGTCCTTCCAAATAGTCTGGTACCCCTGGACATTTAACTCCCAGTTGTGATCATCCTGTAATTATGTTTCCATCACGGCTACCAAATCATATTCATTGGCAATGATTTGTGCCATTAACTCATCAAGCTTGTTCCGAATGCTATGAGCACTCAGGTAAAGTGCCTTAATGCTAGCTTTCTTACCATCCTGATTCGCAACATCTCTAATATCTCCTGATTTATCCTTCCTTTTGCTTCTTTCATAGTCTGACTTGAACCTAAACCCTCCTGCACACATGCCAACCTGATATTTACCTTTTTATTACCATTATATCTCTTGTCGATTTGCCTTTCCCTTCCCCCTGACTCACAAGTTTAAATGCCTAGTGAGAACCCTCCTTATCGTTTTCGCTAGAACACTGTTTCCAGATTAGTTCAGGTGGTGACCATCCCACTGGTACGGATACCCCTGGTTCTAAAATTGATGCCAATTCCCCATGAAATGGAACCCATCTTTCCTACACCATTCCCTTAGCCACGTGTTTACTTCCCTAATTTTCTCACCCTAATCCAATTTGCACGTGGCTCAGGCAGTAATCCGGAGATTATGACCCCGGGGACCTGTTCCTTAATTTTCTTCCTTGAGTTTGATAATCCCCAAACAGATCCTCTGTCCTTGCCTTGTCTATGTTGTTAGTCCCAACGTGGATCACAACAACTGGATCCTTCCCCTTCTGCTTCAATATCCTTTCAAGCCAGTCAGAGATGTCCTGCACCCTACACAGGCAGGCAGCATACCATGCGGGACCCCCAATCCAGCTTGCAAAGGATACTCTCAATCCCCCTAATCGTAGAAGCCCTAAAACTACCACTTGTCTTTTACTACTCCCCTCTTGAACACCCTCCTGCACCATGGTGCCATGGTCAGCTGGCTCATCCTCCATGCAGGAGAAAGTGAGGACTGCAGATGCTGGAGATCAGAGTTGAAAACTGTGTTGCTGGAAAAGCAGCAGGTCAGGAAGCATTTAAGGAGCAGGAGAATTGACGTTTCGGGACGTTTCCTGAAGAAGGGTTGATGCCCAAAACATTGATTCTCCTGCTTCTGGATGCTGCCTGACTTGCGGCGCTTTTCCAACAACACATTTTTCAGCTCATCATCCATGCAACCATTTTCCTCATTGATACGGGGAGCAAGAATCACATACCTGTTTGATAAGGTAAAAAGCTAAGCTCCTTCAATCCTGAACTCAGGATCCCCCTACCTGACTCATTTGCAATCGCACTCTGTTGTGCCTGATCACTAACTGAACTTGAATTACTTAATCTACCATGTGTGACTGTGTCCTGAAATGAAGCATCCAAGTAACTCTCCCCCTCCTAGATGTGCCACAATGTTTGATGCTCAGATTCCAGATCATTGACTCTGAGCCAGACTCCTTCCAGCAACCAACACTTGCTGCAGATGTAGTCACTGCAGTTCACAATGGGTCAGACAGCAGCCATATCACACAGCTACAGCACATCACCCGACAAGCCATCTCTACTTAATTAATTTATACAAATTTATGAGTTAAACAATTTCTCGTACTTCTTTGTTGTGGTCTTATTCAAATAACCAATGAATAGATTCAGTAAATAAAAACGAAACTTTTTTTAAACAATCACATGATACGAAAGAAATACAAATGAAAATGTCGCACCTTATCAACACACCACAGAGTCCTTTTTTTCAGTTAGAGCAGGAGGGAGGGTAGTGTAGTGTCTCAGGTTCAGCTGCTGCCCAAATATATTCCCAGCTGTCCACTGGTCCTTGCTGTTGCCTCTTCCAGGAAACATCCACAATCTTTTCAATGCGATTAGATCTTATCCCTCTGTCATCCCTTCAGATAACTTGTTCCATAACAATCATGTTATCATGATTGAGTGAGGACATGCTCCCAAATCTCCCTTTTAATTCATTTTACCAATAGTTTTCAATCTGTACTTCTGCTGAGGTAAAATGTAAGATTTCCATTGGATTAAAAATTTCAATTAAATCATTTTCCATGTCCACTTTTCTAACACAACATATCCAATTTGTCCTCACACTTCATACAGTCCGGTAAGAGAGATCCCATCGTGAGTGGAATCTGGTCCGAAATCGAGGAATTTAGTGGCAATGAGGGAAGTTGGTGCAGAGAGGAACGAACTGTGTTTTGCTTTCTTTTTCCTGGGGCTCATAGTTGGTGAGATTTTTTTCAACAGGATAAGTGGTAGCCTACGGTTAGGGTCAAGAGGTTTAGGCCTTTCATCAGGAAGGACTTTTGCCTGAAGATTCCTAATGAAGGGCTTCTGCCAAAAATGTCGATTCTCTTGCTCTTTGGACGTTGCCTGACCTGCTGTGATTTTCCAGTGCTGCACTCTCGGCTCCGATCTCCAGCACCTGCAGACCCCACTTTCGCCCAGGGTTAGGGCCTAGCACAAGAGTGATACTGCAGGCAACCAGAAGTGTATTAGTTGGTCATAGCTACTAATATGGCATTTTTTACAGGCTACTTTCAGATTGAAGGTAAACGGGAGAAATATTTTCAGGCCACAACCTAAAAAACCAGTACCAAACTTTGAGAAAAAAAAAATCAAATTAAGAAAACTGTAATCAAAATAGAGATACGAGGTCAGGAAATGTATTTTACCTGCATGATGTGGGATGTGGTGGACCCCATTGTGGTTCGAAGTGTTACTTGCTTCAAGTACTTCAGCTCAGAATTAGTGAGCTGGAGTTTGAAGTTTAAACATACACCACATCAGGAAATGGTGAGAGAGAAATGCAGTTGTAATTGGGGACAGTATATTCGGGGGAATAGACACTGTTGTCTGAGGCCAGGTTCAAGAGTCCCAAAGGTTATGTTGGCTGCATCGTGCCATATTTCATCCAGGCTACAGAGGAACTTGGAGTGAGAGGGGAAAGATCTGGTAGGTATCAATGACATAGCTAGAAAGAGGAAAGAGGTTCTAGTGTAGGCATATGAGCATCTAGGGGCTAAACTAAAAATTAGAACAAAAATGGTAATAATCTCTGAGCTTCCACCTAAGCCACAAACAAATTGGTACAGAGTCAACAAATTGGTACAGAGAAACGCATTCAAGTTTATGGGACAGCAGCATCAGTACTGGGGAAGGAGGAAACTGTTTTGATGGGGTGGACTCCACCTAATTCATGATGAATCACATAAATAGGGCTGTGAATAGGGTTTTGATCTAAATAGTGGGGTTTGGATTCAGCCTGGGCTCAGTTATATAGAAAATTATTGCTACCCTAAAGGAGGGAGGGATCAGCAGACATTATAGTTTTCAAAACAAGCAACTTGACACAGATTATGGAAAGGGTCAGGAATCTAACATCAGACATAGCAGAGAAGGGGACAACTATGAGAAGCGGAGCAGTCAATGCAGGACTGAGGGTGGTGTACTTAATGTAGGCCGTATTCAAAACCGTGTGAAAGAGCTTGTAGTGCAGATTGAAATAGGTGGTATAATGTTGCGGATATGACAACAAGAAGTGATATAGAACTATAAAGCATCAAATCTGTGTGGGCACTGTTGAAGAACTGCAAATGAATAAATACCCTCATGGGTATTGTGTACAGGTCTCCTACTAGAAATCAAGATGCCGAGAAGATAATGAATTGAGAGTTAGAAAAGCATGTAATAAAAGGGACCATTCCAATAATCATTGGGGGAGTTCAGTATGCAGGTGGACTGGGAAAAACAGATCTCAAGAAAAGGAATATGTGGAATGTCTACCAGTTTCTTTGTGGAGCAACATGTTAAACAGCCCACTAGGAAACAAGCAATTCTAGATTTGGTGATGTCAAATGAGGCAGACTCGATGAGAATCCTGAGGTGAAGGAATCTGTCGATTGCAGCAACCATGTGATAGAATTCACGCAGCTCTTTGAGAGGGAAAAGTTGGAACTAGATTGCATGGTATTATAATTGAGTAAAGGTAACTACGATAACATGAGGAAGGTGCTGGCCAGTTGACTGGAAGATGGTGGAGCAGTAATGGTATGGGCTTCTGAAGGCAATTCGGGGATGCGACAGAAATTCATCTCAGGGAAGAATAAGCAAACTAACTGGAGGATGAGGGGAGTTAGGGACAGCATAGAAGGGAAAGGAAAGCTTCAAACTGGTGAAGATCAATCGGAAGCCAGAGGATTAGGAAGCCTTTAAAAATCAGCATAGAATAATGAAAAAATGGTGTGGCAACCCGAAATATGAGAATAAGCTGTCCAGTAATTGAAAGAAAACTGTAAGAGTTTTTTTTTTAATTATGTACGGAAAAGCTCAGAGAGCAGCGAGTGAATGTTAGGCCACTGCAAAATGAGGCTGGAGAAGTAGTAATGGAGAGAAAAGCAGTATTGGAGGAACTGAATGAATATTTTACATCAATTTTCATACTAGAATGCACCAGCAATATACCACAACTTCAAGAGAGTCAGGGGGCTGAGGTGAATGTAGTGAACATCACTGAAGATATGGTGCTGCGGAAGCTGAAAAGTCTGAATGTAGATAACTCACCCGGCTCAGATGGACTACATCCCAGAGTTCTGATGGAAAGAGTTGAGCAGATTGTGGAAGCATTGGTAGTGATCTTTCAGGAATCACTGGAGGGTCCAAGAGGACTGGAAAATGGCTCATGTAATATCCCTATTTCAGAAGGGAGAGAGTCAGAAGATGGGAAACTATAGGTCGGTTAGCCTAACCTCAGTCATTGGAAAGATTTCAGTGTTTATTATTAAGGATGAGATTGTGGAGTACTTGGAAGCTCACGGTAGAATAGAGCTGTCAGCATGGCTTCACCAAGGGGAGATTATGTCTAACAAATCTGTTAGAATTATTTGAGGAGGTAACAAGCATATTAGACAAAAAGAAACAGTGAATGTGATCTATTTGGATTTCCAGAAGGCAATGTATATTCTGACATGGATAGAGTATTAGCTGACTGGCAGAATACAGAGAGTAAGGATAAAGTTGTCTTTTCCAGAATGGCAACCAGTGACGAGCGGAGTTCTACAATTATTTATATTATGTATTCACAATCTGGACACTGGAACTGAAGGCATGTTTGCTAAATCTGTAGATGACACAAAGATAACCGGTGACAGGTAGTGTTGAGAAAGTAGGGAGGCTGCAGAAGAACTTGGACATGCTGAGCAAGAGGGCAAGGAATTGGCAGGAAGAATATACGAGAATGTGCACTTTGACAGGAAGATTCGATTGGCATTAGTAATACAAATGCAATGTCAGCACTCATTTCAAGAATGCTAGGATACAAGACCAGAGATGTATTGCTGAGGTTATATAAGGCTCTGATCAGACTGCGTTTTGAATATTAAGAGCAGTTTGGGACCCTATATCTGAGGAAAATGTGCTAGTAATGAAGCTAGACATGCTGTAGCCTGACGACCCAAAGCCTGTTCTCCCATCCACAAGACACAATTCATGAGTCTGATGGAATACTGCTGAAAAATGTGTTGCTGGTAAAGTGCAGCATATCAAGCAACATCAAAGGAGAAGGAGAATCGACGTTTTGGGCATAAGCCCTTCTTTTTCCCTCTGATGGAATCCTCCCCAGTTGTCTGGTTGGGTGCAGCTCCACCAATAATCAAGAATTTTGACACCATCCAGGATAAAGTAGCCTACTTGTTTGACACAATCTTCACTCCTTCCAGGATAGACTCAGTAGCCATAGGGTGTACTACCCGCAAGATGCACAGCCATTTGCCAAATATCCTTAGACAGCACTTATCAAACCCATGACTAATTCTACCCAGAAGGAAAATGGCAACTGATACATGGGAATGCCACCATCTGCAAGTTTCCCTCCAAACCATTCACCATCCTGACTTGGGAATAGATCACCATCCCCTCTGTCACTTGGTTAATATAAAAACTTCCACCGTCTCAGAACTGACAGCCAGACTACTGCGACCCTTAGGACTCATAACAGCACACAAGCCAACTTCCACACTCAGACAACAACTCACTAGAACAAAGGACCCAATAGCCAGCACGAGCCAAACTAATGTAGTTTATAAAATACCATGCAAGGACTGCACAAAACACTATATAGGACAAACAGGAAGACAGCTAACAATCCGCATCCATGAACATCAGCTAGCCACAAAACGACACGACCAGCTATCCCTAGTAGCCATACACTCAGACAACCAGAAACATGAATTTGACTGGGAAAACACTACCATCATAGGACAAGCCAGACAGAGAACTGCCAGGGAATTCCTAGAGGCATGGCATTCATCCACAAACTCCATTAACAGACACATGGACCTGAACCCAATATACAAACCACTGCAGCTGAAACTGACACCCGGAAGCGGCAAGAACATCCATCAACAGACACATCAACCTGGACCCCACATTCAAACTATTACAGCTGAAACTGACACCCGGAAGCGGCAAGAACAAACCACTATAAATACCGGAAGAAACATCAAAACAGCGCTTCACAGGAGGCTCCAATAGCACTGATGATGTTCCCTAGCCAGGGAACGAAACGTTTGCAGCAAAAACTTCCAGCTCGGCGAACAGAACCACAACAGAATGTCATTGTCTTTGATGATGTGGTCTTGATGGCCCTTTCGTCTCCCCATGACACGAGCTGTTTCGTTTTGCCAGGACAGAATCTTTTTTTTTTCCATGGTTGGGCATTGTCAGCAGCATGAAAGGTGTCCAGAAAGTTTAAAAGCAGAATGAATTCTTTCAGTGGCAGCATCATCAGTTGTGTATCCACCAGTGGGAAACAGCTCAATGCATCCACATTTGATACTTGGTACCATAGAGAGTGTTCAAGCTTGTAATTTTTTCCACATAGTACGAGAACCCACAGCTGAATTTGACCTGAAGTTAGAGGAGGAATAACCTTATCCTCTTTAAGTAGCCTTGAAGGGGCTTGTGAGCTGTTGCTGTTACAAGATTCCATCCATGAACGTATTGGTGAAACTTTCTCACACCAAAGATGGTCACCAAACCTTCCATATCTATCCAGGTGTTTTTGCACTCTGTCTCAGCCACAGTCCAGGAAGCATATGCCATTGGGTGTTCCTCTCCACTGGACCATCTGTGAGCCAGCAGTACCATGATACTTGTAGGGAGAGGCATCCCATGTCAGCACCAGATCTCTCTTTGGATCATAATAGAACATAGAACATAATGTGCCAACATTTTAAACAATGATAGTTGCCTCTTCACTTCACAAAAGATATGTCTTAGCTACAAAACCATCTCCGAGGCTGACCATTTGTCAGTAGCAGATGTAAGTGTGACAGGATGAAGGCTAGGTTACATTTGAATTTCCTATAAAAATTCACTAATATAAGGAAAGACCTAAGCTCTGGCACAGAGGGAGCTAGAGCACCTTTGATCACCCTGATGTATGGTGGTGTTGGCCAAATAAGCCAAAGTGGGGACACAATGCATAGTGGTGTTTGACAAGTAAGCCAACATGGAGACACAATGCTTGGCGGTGTTGGCCAGCCAACATGCAGACATAATGCATCGTATTGTTGGTCAGGTAAGCAAACATGGGGATACAATGCATGGTGGCTTTTATGCTCCGCATGTTTAGCCAGGCAGTTTTCAATCCCATGTTTAGATTTCTTTGATTCACTATACTATCCATTAAAGACTTAAACCTGGTCCAGTCACTGGGCAAGCTCCTGCATCCCATGGAATGTTGCCCCAGTGCAGAGCAGAAGCAGCTGCCCTGTGGCTGGGATATTTTCTCCATCGCTATATTTATAATTTCTATTTCACAGCAAATGTAATGTTTCCCAAAGAGAGAAAGACTTGTCTTTATATATCAACTTTAACAAGCTTACGGTGTTTGAAAACACTCAAAACATACTGATGCAATTTTTTAACTATATTCAATATCGTGGTACAGGAAAATAACAGCTAGTATGCACAGCAACCTCCCACAAAGAACAATATGATAATATCCAAATAATCTGTTTCAATGATAAGGAATATGGCATCCATATTGCCCAAATATCAGTGAAAACTCCCTGGCTCTTTCGCAAAGCAATGGTTTGAGACCTCTTACATTTATCTTGATGGCAGACAGGGCTGTGTTTTAACTTATCTTCAAGACAGCTCCTCCAACATTGCAGCATTCCTTCAGCAGAATGAAAGAATTTGACCTTTTTAAACTTTTGGGATGCTGGAATCTGTAATCAGTTTATCTCTATAACTCACAATCTGTGTTTGAGTTGACAATAGACAATAGGTGCAGGAGTAGGCCATTCTGCCCTTCGAGCCAGCATCACCATTCATTATGATCATGGCTGATCGTCCTCAATCAGTATCCTGTTCTTAAATATCCCCATAACCCTTGATTCCACTATCCTTAAGAGCTCTATCCAACGCTTTTTTGAAGGCATCCAGAGACTTGGCCTCCACAGCCTTCTGGGGCAGAGCATTCCATACACCCACCACGCTCTGGGTGAAGAAATTTCTCCTTAACTCTGTTCTAAGTGGCCTACCCCTTATTTTTAAACTGTGTCCTCTGGTTCGGGACTCACCCATCAGCGGAAACATGCTTCCTGCCTTCAGAGTGTCCAATCATTAAATAATCTTATATGTCTCAGTCAGATCCCCTCTCGGCCTTCTAAACTCAAGCATATACAAGCCAGGTCACTCCAATCTTTCAGTGTAAGATCGTCCCACCATTCCAGGAATTGACCTCGTGAACCTACGCTGCACTCCCTCAATAGCCAGAATGCCTTTCCACAAATTTGGAGACCAAAACTGAGCACAATATTCCTGGTGTGGTCTCACCACGGCCCTGTACAGCTGCAGAAGGACATCTTTGCTTCAATACTCAATTCCTCTTGTTATGAAGGCCAGCACGCTATAAGCTTTCTTCACTGCCTGCTGTACCTGCAGGCTTGACATGTTGTGACATGTACCAAGATACAGTGAAAAGTATTGTTTTGCATGCTGTACAGGCTGATTTTACTATGCAAAGTGCATCAGGGTAGCAGATCAGAATGCAGAATACTGCATTCATTCCTGATGAAGAGCTTATGCCCAAAACATCGATTCTCCTGGTCCTCAGATGCTGCCTGACCTGCTGTGCTTTTCCAGCACCACACTCTCAACTCTGGTCTCCAGCATCTTCAGTCCTCACTATTTCCTGCAGAATACAGTAATATAGTACAGCCACAGAGAGGGCACAGGGACAAAGATCAGAATTAACATTTGACAGATCAATTCAAAAGTCTGATAATGGCAGGGAAGAAGCTGTCCTTACATCTCTTGGCACATGTATTCAAAATGTATATTGTCTACCTAAGTGGAAGAGAGTATAACTAGGGTGGGAGGGGACTTTGATTATGTTGGTTGTTTTCCTGAGGCAGTGTGAATTATGGATGGAGTCAATGGGTGATCAGCTGGTTTGGGTGATGGACTGGGCTGTGTTCACAACTCTCTACAGTTTCTTGCAGTCTTTCGAAGGGCAGTTGCCATAGTATGCTGTGATGCACCCAGATAGGAGGCTGTCTGCGGTGCATCTATAAAAATGGGTAAGAGCCCTTGTGCACATGCTGAATTTCCTTAGTCTCCCGAGGAGCAGAGGCATTCTTACTCTTTCTTGACAGTTCTCCCTGAGCTGACATACCATGTAGAAGATGTGATAGAGACAGTCAGAAGGAGTAAAGCTGAGCAGAATTTATTATTGAAGTAAAATAAATATGCTTAACAAAAGACAACATAGACAGCATAGAGTGATCCTCAAATGCAGGTCCTCTGAGTTTCTTACATACAGGCAAAGTATTTGTCCTCTTCCTGAATTGTGTGTATGGAGGACTTTTGTTCAATTGTTTTCCTTGTTTTAAATTCATTCACAGGAAGTGGATATTGCTGGCTTGGCGAACATTTATTTCCATTCCTTAATTTGTTGCATGTGTTGGTGGTGGCTGCCTTCTTGAAAGCAACAGACTTGCATATAGGGACACACAGCACTTTCTAGAGAGGTAGTTCATGGTTTTCAGCCATCAACAGGAAAGGAACAGCAATAAAGTTCCATGTCAGGATGGTGTGTGGCTTGGAGGGAACCTACAGGCGGTACCCTTCCCATGTATCAATTGCCCTTGTCTTTGTCAGTGATAGGGATCACAGGTTTGGAAGGTGTCACTGCAGAGTGATAGTGATGTCTATATCAATCTTGACATTTCTGTGTTTATCATTCATTCAGACTGTCTCTATACAACATTTGGATATGAGTTCTAATAATCCATTCAGTTGGTTAAAAATGAGTTGCCCGCTTTATCTCACCCACATGGGTCACCCACGAGTCCACTAACTGAAAACAGATCCTCATTTCTTGTTCTAAATACTATCCCCAGATGCTCATAGAATCATTGAATCACTGCAGAAATAGAAACAAACAAAGACAGGAATTGGGAGTGGGAGTAGGTCATTTAAGCCTGTTCTGCCATTTAACATGATCAGAGCTGATCTCATACTGGTCTCAATTCCACTTGTCAGCCTGATCCCTAAAGGTGAAAGTGAGGACTGCAGATGCTGGAGATCAGATCTGAAAATGTGTTGCTGGAAAAGCGCAGCACGTCAGGCAGCATCCAAGGAGCAGGAGAATCAAGGTTTCGGGCATACGCCCTTCTTCACATACGCCCTTCACATACACCAACGTGTCCACACAGGGGAGAAACCATTCCAGTGTGAGCTGTGTGACAAATCATTCTCACAGCCAGGAACCCTTCAAATATACCAATGTTCTCACACAGGGGAGAAACCATTCCGGTGTGAGCTGTGTGACAAATCATTCTCACAGCCAGGAACCCTTCAAAAAACCAATGTTCTCACACAGGGGAGAAACCATTCCGGTGTGAGCTGTGTGACAAATCATTAGCAAGGTCAGGAAGCCTCCCAGCTCACCAGTGCATCCACTGAGAAAGTGAGAGATTTGTGACAACTCATTGCCAACTTAATTGAGACTCCTGCTCCATCAGAAGATTCATACAATAGAGAAGCCATTGAGGTGTGAGGTGTGCGACAAATCATTCTCGTGGTCAGAGTACCTCCACATACACCAAAGTATTCACCCAGGAGAGAGATTGTTTCAGTGTGAGGTGTGTCACAAACCATTCCCCATTTCTTTGAGACTCCTGCTCCATGAAAGGATTTACACAGTAAAGAAAAATTCATTTGCAAGTTGTGTGACACATTATTCTACGAGTCATCAAATCTACACAAGCATCAATGCATTCACACAGGGAAGAAAGCACTCATGTGAAGTTTCCAAAACATCATTCTCAAGGTCCTAGAACCTCTTGCTTCCTCAGAGGATCCACACACGGAACTAGCCCTTCAAGTGTGAGGTTTGTGATGAACATTTCATGATGTCTTCATCATCTGGGAATCTGCAGGATGCACGCTCGGGAGAAGTTCTTCAGGTGCAATGTTTTTGTTCAGTCAGTGTAACTCCTGATCCATTAACACACTCACCACCGAGAAATCCTTTTCGAGTGAATTCCGTAACAAAGCCATTGCACTGCTGTTCCTTGTCCTGGAACACCAATGAACCTGCATGATACACCAAAACCAGTATGACATGTCTCAGGATTGTTTCACAGACTGTTCCTCTCCTACCATGCACCAGCATCTCCATACTGACTCAGAGTCAGGTCAAGCGATTCGCTTGCATGGAGTGTTGTCTGTGTTGCTTACCTCCAGTGATCACACAGAGGGAGCTGTCACTCCAAAGCACTGTCTGTCTCAAACCTCTCCCACCATTAGGCCATTCTTCTGGGAAGAAATCAGATTGTCCAACATCACCAAAAGAAGGCTCCATCAGAGCACAGCTTTGAGTGTAAAGTTTGTAATGAGCTTACAGCATAGAATGGTCTGTCATATTTGGGCACAGAACAAGAAACAACTTTGACTCACATTACATGACTAGCTAAATGACTATTATGTCAATTCTGAAAGTCAAATAAAACACAAAGCTTTCAGCCATTCATTCTTCCTCCCACCAGATTCATATTTACTTGGCAACTTGCTTGGTCACATTCTTAAATTGATCATAGACTACATTCAGGATAAAGCATCAGAAATTGCATTTACTTTCACAGAAATATGTGCATTTTTTTGTTATATTAGACACTTAAGATCCCAGCTCCATCTGGACAATCTTGGAACCTTACCTTCAAATCATTCCACGAACCACAGGGGAATATGGTCCTAAGACTGACAGTTTCGATGGATCCACTTCACAAATAAAACTTGAAGTGTTGAAGAGCTGCTAACACTGCCAATGCTTCCTTTTCAATTGTTGAGTACTTCTGTTGATGTTCGTTCAATTTTTTTCAAAAAATAAGCCGAGGACTTTTCCACTCCAGTCTCATCATCCTGTAAGAGTACTGGTCCAGTTCCAAAGTCGCTAGCATTTACTTCTAATTTGAATGATTTATTAAAGTTAGGTGCAGTTAATACAGGTTCAGGTAAGTTACTTGAGAAGATTCTGAGGCATAAGATACACATGGACTTGAAAAGACAGCATTTGATTAGGAATAGTCAGCATGGCTTTTTTTTGGATGAGTTAGATTATTACTTAATAGTAAATTAAACAGACCCTTCGGCTCCACAAGTCTACACCGACCCACAAACCCCCAGACCCATTCCCCTTACATTTACCCCTTCACTTAACACTACGGGCAATTTAGCATGGCCAATTCACCTAACCTGCATATTTTTTGGACTGTGTGAGGAAACCGGAGTACCCGCGGGAAATCCACACAGGCACGGGGAAAATGTGCAAATTCCACACAGATAGTCACCTGAGGCCGGAATTGAACCCGGGTCTGTAGCGCTATGAGGCAGCAGTGCTAACTACTGTGCCACCCACGCTTTGGTGAAGTGACCAGGAAGCTTCATGAGGGCAGGGCAGAAAACAAAGTCTGTATGGATTTCAGTGAGGCCTTTGATAAGGTTCCACTTGATGGGCTACTCTGGAAGGTTAGATCGCGTGGAATCCAGGGGGAGCTGGCAAATTGGATACACACAGTTGGCTTGATGGTAAGAAGCACAGGGTAATAGTGGAAGGAGGCTTGTCAGATTTGAGTACTGTTACTAGTGTTTTAGGGGTCAGTGCTGAACCCATTAAATTTTTAATATGCATCAATGATTCAGATGAAAATGTACAAAGCATGATTAGTAAGTTTGCAGATGACATAAAATAGGCGGTATCATTGACAGTGAAAAAAGTTATCAGAAATTGCAGCAGGACTTTGATCAGCTGGGGAAGTAAGCCAAGAAATGGCAAATAGTGTTTAATATTGATAAGTGTGAGGTCGCCCATATTGGAAAGTCAAATCAAGGTAGGAGTTTCATGATGAATGGTATGGTCTTACGGAGTGGAATGGAACAGAGGGACCTTGGGATACAGGTGCACAGTTCTCTGAAAGTGGAGTCACAGGTAGATGCGGCATTGGAGAAAGGTTTTGGTACACTGGTCTTTATCAGTAAGGGCACTGAGTATAGAAATTGGGAAGTTATATTGCAGTTGTACAGAACATTAGTGAGGCTGCACGTGGAATATTGTGTTCAGGTTTAGTCACCTTGCTATCGGAAGGATATTAGTAAACCGGAAAGAATGCAGAAGAAATTTATAAGGTTGTTGCCAGAACTCAGTGGTCTGAGTTATGGGGAGAGATTGGCCAAGCTAGGACATTTTTCTTTCGAGTTTAGGAAACTGAGGGGGCATGTTATTGAAGAGTATAAGATCATGAGAAGCATGGATAGGGTGAATACACTCAGACATGTTGACAGAGTTGGGAAATCAAGGACTACAGAATCAAGGACAGTTTAAGGTTAGAGGGGAAAGAATAAAAGGGAACCTGATGGGCAACCTTATTTCACAGTGTGGTACGCATTTCGAATGAGCTGCCAGTAGAAGTGGTTGAGGTGGGTAACATTAACAACATTTAAAAGGCCTTCGACAAACACACGGATAGGAAAGGATTAGAGGGATATTGGCCAATTGCAGGGAAATGGAGTTAGCATGGGAGGACATTATGGTCAGCACAGACCAACTTGGGCTAAAGGGCCTGCCTCCGTGCTGTAGGACTCTATGACTCTATCACTTATTCATTAAAATTGCTTTAAATTTGCCAAAGTTGGCCTGGCATCCTGCAGACTACCACCTTCATTTGTTTATGTCGCAAATTAGTCAAAAACATGTGGTTACTGTACTAAAGTTAAGTACAAACTTTCTATAAAATCCACACATTTCCAGTAGCCTCGTTATCTTCATTTTGTTTAGGGGTGAGAAAGTCAATTAGAGCTTTGACTTTTGCCATTCTGGGTGACACCTATCCTTGTCCAACAACATGTCCTGAGTATGTCACCATGACTTTAGCAAATTCACTTTATGCTGGATTTCACATAATCCCACTGACTGTAATTAGGTTAGATTCCCTACAGTGTGGAAACAAGGCCCTTCGGTTCAACAAGTCCACACCAACCCTCCGAAGAGTATCCCACCCAGACCTAGTTCCCTCTGATTAATGCACCTAACACTATGAGCAAATATAGCATGGCCAATTCACCTAACACGCACATCTTTGGACTGTGGGAGGAAACCGGAGCACACAGAGGAAACCCAGACACAGGGAGAATGTGCAAACTCTACACAGACAGTCAGCCGAGGCTGGAATCAAACCTGGGACCCTGGTGATGTGAGGCAGCAATGCCAACCACTGGGCCACCGTGCCACCATCAAATTGTGTGAACAAGTTTACGAACTGTTACATATGTTCTTTCCATGTAGTACCATATGTTCCATGTAAACTACCCAGTTTGGCACTTGAGAAATAACTCTTCATTAATCATGGAAATGTGGCGGATGAGTTCTTAAATGCAATGGCATAATTCAAAATTGGTATAATACATACATCTGGTGTGACAAATGTAGAAACTTCCTAAGCTTGAATTTCAGTGGTACTTGCCAATACCCGGTACTTGCCAATGTCCAGTACTTGCCAATGTCCGATACTTGCCAATATTACAGTACTTCCTGAAGAAGGGCTTATGCCCAAAACGTCGATTCTCCTGCTCCTTGGATGCTGTCTGACCTGCTGTGCTTTTCCAGCAACATATTTTTCAGTTCTGATTTTCAGCATCTGCAGTCCTCACTTTCTCCTAATATCCAGAACTTGCCAATATCTGGTACTTGCCAATATCCAGTAGCAAGCCAATTTTCCATAACAATGACACACTACTGACGCTATTGATGCATTCTTCTGTCTGGTAATAAAGTACTAATCCATCTCTGTGACTGCATTCACATTCCTATAGTCTACACATAATCTAATTCAACCACATAGTTTAGGAACTAAAACTACAGGACAACTCCAAATATTCTGACTTGGATTGATCAATTGATTCATCAACATATAGTAAATTTATTTTTTTACTTTGGTCTGTTTCTGTGGGTGTAATTGATATGAGTTTTGTTTTATTGGGTCCAATTTAAGTACATCTACATCCTGTTTGGTTAATGTGTTACTTCCAAGTGTATCTTTGCAAACTTCTTCGTATTTTCTGAGAAATCTCACTATATTCCTCCAGGTACGAATGTACACTGTCTCAACTCTCCAATATTTACAAATTTGTTCATCTAACAATGGGAAGTTCACTTTGGGAATTGTCCAATTCTCTTGACTCTCCTCATTCGTTCTTATATCCTCCTCTACTACACTACTTCATACACCTGTACATTCTCATTGTCTTCTCTGTGATACTGCTGTTTAACATGTTCACATGACACAATTACTTCTTTGTTCTACACTCAGGATCAATTATGTTACCTGACTAACCCTTTTAATTAGTTTGTAAGGATCACTGAACTTTGTTCTGAATGGTTCACCCTGAAAAAGCAATAGTACAAAAACTTCATCTCCTGGTTTAAAACTTCAGGTCATCGCCTGTCTATCTGACCAGTCCTTCATCTTGCTTTGGAAAATTTTTAGATGTTCCTCTGCAACTCTACGTTGTCCTGTTAACCTTTTGAGAAATGTGGTTTAGCAATTAGTCTCTAATCAGTTTTCATGGTCCTTTTACTTCATGGCCATGAACGGATTCAAATTGGCTGTAGCCAATGGATTTGATTGGGGAATCTCTGGTGGCTCAGTCATTAGCACTGCTATCTAACAGCGCCAGGGATCTGGGTTTGATTCCAGCCTCAGGCGACTGTCTGTGTGGAGTTTGCACATTCTCCCCATGTGTGCATGGATTTCCTCCCACAATCCAAAGATGTGCAGGTTCGGTGAATTGGCCATGCTAAATTGCACATAGAGTCCAGGAATGTGTAGGTTCGGTGCATTAGTCAGGGGTAAATATCACGAGTGAAATGTGTCGGGGTGGGCTCCTGTTTAGAGGGTCAGTGTGGATCTGTTGGGCCAAATGGCCTGTTTCCACACTGTAGGGTTTCTAATGAAAATCTAATCCTTTGGACACTCAGAACAATAAGTTTTCACCATGGTTCTGAGAGGTTCGCAATAGCTCTCCAGAGCACCTCGGGTCGGTAGAGATAGTGCATGGTCAATTTCCCTTGTCTAAGCCGTAAACTACTGATGATATCTTTCAAACGTTTTGAAATCAAAATTTGATTCTTAATCAAGCTATACTTCCTTGGTAGATGATGACAAGTGAAAAACTGAGAGTTTTTTCACTCTTGCCTTATCCTTGATTGTTCCTCCGGGAATAGTCTCTGGAAATTGAATAGTTATATCCATAAGTGTAAGGATATATTTATTTCTGACTCATTTTAGGTAAAGGTCTTACACAATCCACTAGTACACAACTGAAGGGTTTCTCAAAGATTAGTGTAGGAATTAAGGGTACTGGTTTAATCAGATGTTGAAGTTTACCTACAACTTGACAAGTATGACATGTTTTACAAATGCCACATCTTTATCCAAGCTTGGTCAGGTAAAATGCCTGTTATCGGATGCCTACTTTTCCTGTTTTCCAAATCCCTATGTGTCCTGTCCTGAAATCTCATGTGCTACTCACAATATGAGTGCGTATAAGAGAGGGTGTGCATGACTGTGTGAGTATGTAAGAAAGTGTGTGTGCATATGTGTGTGTGTGTGTGTGAGACATGAACCCAAGGTCCCAGTTGAGGTACCGAACCTGGCTATCAGCCTCTGCTCGGCCACTCTGTTGCAAATCTTGAAGTCTGCCTTGGACGATGGTCATTCAATGATCTGAGACCGAATGTCCCTGACTGCTGAAGTGTTCCCCGAACGGGAGGAAGTTATCTTGAGAATGTGATTTAAAAGAAGTTCTGGGATTTACAAATTAATGTACCGACGCCTGCAACCTATTCTAAAAGATTAAAGACTTTACAGCCATCTAGGTTTGTTCAATGTACTGTTTCAATTGCATGACACTGTAATCTTCTGCTGTAAATTCTGTGCCTTACGATCCTGCTCCACAACTACCTCATGAAGGAGCAGAGCTCTGAAGGCTAGTACTTCCAAATAAACCTGTTGGACTATAATCTGGTGTTGTGTGATTTTTAACTTTGTCCACCTCAGTCCAACACCGGCGCCTCCACATTTTTTCTACTCTAACAATTACTTCTCCAGTTAATATCCCATTCTAGTTATACCTTACATAATGAAATCCAAATTTATTCTCCGCTAATCACATTTATGAATATCCTAGCTCCCATCAAACTCTGAAAGGAGAAATGAATCAGTAAAATCAGTAAAAGTGATTTTGTTGCCTACATATCCCTTAATATGGTGATGGCTTAGCTCCATCACCTGAACAAAAAGGAGTCACCATTCCTTTTGACAAAAATCCTGCATATCTCTCATCTACCTCACAACTTCCTTTACTCATGGCGGATTCATCTCTGGCCTGTTTGTTCTGGTAAGAACTAAACCTCGTCTGCAGTCCTTTTTATTGTTTATTTTATTTTCACTGCCGTATATACCGTGTAAAAGTCAAACTTTTTAGACTATTTTTAAAGATTCAACTTTTGGGTTGACTATTACACGGGCACTAGTTTTGAGGGGGTGAAATTCATGCTGCAGTTCGAAATGCTGTATTATTAGCAGAAGTCGATTTGATCACTCAACTAATCCCAGGTAAAAACGACAAACACAATGCATTATGGTAAAGGTAATCACTAGATAAAAGGAAGAGAAACAAGAATGAATTACTGGTCATAAATTTTATTTATACATAGCGGTACAATAATTTAACATGTCAAAGATTCATTGAAATCATGCAAAATCACACTGTACAACATTGTGATGGCCTGGTATAATGGCACACTTAAAATGAAACATTTATTAAATTCTGAATGTGTAAGCATCATGAGCCTTCTCACCAAATTCTTCCGATTCCCTCCCATTTACTTGTGTATGTAATGAACCTCAGCAACATGAACAAATTTGTTAAAGAATTAAAGATATATGTAGCTAAAAAATCTCACTTTTATTCAGATATAATGGCACAATTGAAATGATTAACCTTTTAATGATATTAACCTCTGGATGTATAGTGACCACAATGTGACAACCACCAATAGCGTTAGTACCGATCTGAATGAATGAATGAATCAAAACATGCTGTTGTAGACCAAGTGGGCTGAGTAGAGTTACGAATGAATGAATGGAGTCACAATACAGTAAACAATGAGCAATGAGTAGAGTTACCGGTATGAATGAGTGAATTAATGCAAGTTTGTTAAAGTGGGTTAATGGAACATCTTGTAAGAGGTTTATAATGTGATATAGTAGGTTTGACTTTTACATGAGATGTATGGAACATACGAAATTATTTGGTCAAAAATAATGGGTCGGCTTTTACATGAGATTGACTTTTACACAAGTATATACGGTAATTCCTATAAGGTCTACCTCGCAATGTCCAACTTTCAAATGTACATGGCCCAACTTATTACAATAGAAACATGTAAGCTTCTGAACTTCACCTCTCCCCTCAGCAATCTCCCTCGTCATCTAAGGGATTCTTGAGCCTTCCATACTGTCCATTTCCAATCTGGCTACCTGCCTTCCTTTCACTCTCCCACTTTTACTAATCTCAAATTTCTGGGGGTGATTGGAAAACAGCTTTATGGATCAGTTTGTAATCATTAGCCATAATAACTGTCTGGCTGCCATTGCTAACCTTTGGTCTTCTACATGAGTTCTGATTATAGAATGTAAAGAAGTTTAAATTATTCCAAATGATTAATTTATCTAAGAGCATATATAAGTACCTATCTATAAGTATTCTCATCTTTTAATGCTGTTATCCAGCTATCAAAATTATTTTGTTTAACTCTTGTAAAATCTGTAAAAGTTTTTGTGGGATGTTCCTACAAGAACTAAAGCCTCTGCCTGGATGCTTCTGGTATCAATCATGACAACCAGTATTAGACTTTATTACCTCATCATAATCTCGAAGATCATTTCCCTGACAGGGATGAATAAAACTCTTGTGCTTTACCAGTTGATTTACTCTGCATGAGAAATGTCCAGTCTAATTTGGCCAGCTGATTTGTGTTGCAATTTACACAAAAAATGCTTTCACAGGCTTCTCTTTAACTTTAGCAAACCCTGCACAATTTTAAACATTTCCTGACTGAACCGTGGATTATGACGAGAACTGTTCGGTTCTATGAATTTTCCAAACCCCTGGTTTAGTTTGCCTCAGCTGCGTTGGTTTTAATTTAAATTCTCGGTACCTTTCTTTCCTTCCTTTCTTCCTCTTGTTCATCACTTTCTGTCTCTATTTTTTTCCTTTTGGAATTCCAGCTTTTTAAAGTTTTAATTTCTTCAGAATTCCCTTTCTTTCTCTTTCCTCCCTCTGGAATTCAAATACCAATTTTCTCATTCCCATTTGCCCGAAATGCAACTCAAGTTTCACTGATGCATGTGATGTACTGCCTGTCTCAGCTCACCTCTCTATTTCCACTAAAGCCAACTTCTTCATTATTAAATTTATAAGGTCTGCCTTCTTAGCTTGCTTTAGCAAATTTATTTTCAGTCTGCTGGCAAACTTTGCGAGTTTGGTTTACTCATACTCTTCAACCAGACAAGGGAAACCTCTGACATGTTCAAAACCTTTCAACAATTTCCAGCACCATTTTAAATCTGAGTTCAAACCTGGGGTCTGACTACCCACTCTAAGCACCAAACTTCAATTCCAGATCTACGTTATCTGCGTTTCAAGATCCCAGAGTTGAGTCAAAATTATGTTTGAACATAGAACAATACAGTGCAGTACAGGCCCTTCTTCCCTCAATGCTACACCGACCTGTGAATTATTCTAAGCCCATTCTCCTATGCTATCCTATCATCATCCATGTGTTTATCCAAGGATTGTTTAAATGTCCCCAATGTGGCTGAGTTAACTACATTGGCAAGCAAGGCTTTCCATGCCCCTACCACGCTCTGAGTGAAGAACCTGCCTCTGACATCTGTCTTAATTCCATTACCCCTCAATTGTAGCTATGCCCCCTCGTACAAGCTGACATCATCCTCATAGAAAAAAATTCACTGTCTACCCTATCTAATCCTCTGATCATCTTGTATGTCTCTATCAAATCCCCTCTTAGTTTTCTTCTCTCCATTGAGAACAGAACCAAGTCCCTCAGCCTTTCCTCATAACACCTTCCCTCCAGACCAGGCAACATCCTGGTAAATCTCCTCTGCACCTTTTCCAATGCTTCCACATCCTTCCTGTAATGGGGCGACCAGAACTGTTCACAATATTCCAAGTGTGGCCACACTAGTGTTTTGTACAGTTACAGCATGACATTACATGTCCGGAACTCAATCCCTCGATCAATAAAACCTAACCCACCGTATGCCTTCTTAACATAACTATCAACCTGGGTAGCAACTTTCAGGGATCTATATACAAGGATTCCAAGATACCTCTGCACATCCATACTTCCAAGAATCTTTCCACTGACCCAGTATTCTTCCTGTTATTCTTATCAAAGTGAATCACATTTATCTGCATTGAACTCCATTTGCCACCTCTCAGCCCAATTCTGCAATTTATCCAAGTCTCCCTGCAACCTGCAACATTCTTCCACACTGTCCACTACTCCACCAACTTCAGTGTCAACTGCAAACTTACTGACCCATCCACCTATGCCTGTGTCCAAGTCATTTATAAAAATGACAAACAGCAGTGGTCCCAAAACAGATCCTTGTGGCACACCACTAGTACCCGGACTCCAGGCTGAATATTTTCCATTAACCACTCCTCACTGCCTTCTTACAAAAAGCCAGTTCCCAATCCAAACTGCTAAATCATTCTCAGTCTCATGCCTCTGCATTTCTTCCAACAGCCTATCATGTGGAACCTTATCAAAGGCTTTATTGCAGTCCATGTACACCATGCCAAATGACCTACCCTCATGCTTATGCTTGGTCACTTCTCAAAAAACTCAATGAAGTTTGTGAGACATGACTTGCCCTTGACGAAACCATGTTGACTATCTCCAATCAGGCTGATTCTTGAGTAAAGGGGATATAGTGGCCTTGGGAAGAGCATTCGGATTAAACAAATGTTACAACATGGCGACAGATAGCTGAATCAAATCAACCTTTCTGTCTCTGTATTCACAACACAGTGAAATTAAACCATCAAAGACTCCAAATAATTCCTCCAATGGATTCTCACCAGACTTTAGAAAAATCAGTACCAGAGTTTATGAATGATTAATTACAATTTTGTATCTCAAACAAAAGATTTGACTATTTATTAAATAACTTTAGCAGAGGAACAATTAAACAACAAGTTAAGCTGAGGCCTATGCTTTAAATCCAAAACATTTATTTTCGGCTCTCATTCATGCAAAAGACGGATAGACAAACAGTCAAGGGATAAATAAAAAGAAAACAACTGACCAGATTACTGAAATGGCTTGCGCGATATTTTGTTTTGTGGACATAAATGTGGGCTCCTTGGTTGATTTTCTGAAACATTGATCAGGATCACTTTCTCAGTTTAGCCAAGCAAATGTAGCCATAACTCAGCTTTCTCCTCTTCCAGAAGCTGGTGTGGCAGATTAGGCAAGGAGTTTTCAAACCTTCATGCTGTCTCAGCAGCAGCCAAAAATCATCTCCCCGTATAACACAGTTCAAGAAAAACAACTTTAATTCTGGTTACATCCTGATAGACTGATTGACTCTTTCCTGGACCTCAGTTAACATTCAACAACGCCATCTGCTGGAATGTAGGCCAAACTCACGCAGCCACTTCCCAGGTCAGGACCTCATTTGCAGCCAACCTCTGCTATCTATTTAAACCCAATGCTCTTCCCAAGGTCACTATGTCCCCAAGAATCAGCCTACACTTGGCCCCAAACAAACAAAGCTTGTCTGGCCCTTTTCCTTTTACCACAAGCTATACCAAAGTCCACATGTCATTTCCAATTCACAATTCAAAGATGGCTGAAGGATAAAAGCATTGAAAAATCAGTGAGGGTCCTAAAAGTAAATCTGTGCAGGAATCATCAGTAAATAAGAAGTTGTCATAATACATGTAACCAACAAGAAATATCTTTAAAATATGTTCAACATCATTTAATGTGTGATTTAAAAGATGCTGCAGGAAAGAGAGTTTGAATTTTCTGTGACACTAGGTCTGGTTCTGGGCAAGATGGAAGACTTATGATCTTTGCAGGCTATTTTGCTCGTCCGTTTGGGAAGATTTACAGCAACTTCTCAGAGATTGAGAACCAAGGGACAATAGCAGAGGAATGGTTAGGGTTCACAAAATATTTCGAAGTGCAAAAGGCACAATCGTAAACAACAACTAGCTGATCCCTAAAGACAGAGAAAGGAAGAAAAATATGAAGGTTTAATCAGAGCGACTATCGGTCCATCTATGTGAATGTGTGAGGTATAGCAAATAAGATTAGAGGTTCACAGGCACAGTGCGATGCAATTTAGACATTATGACGATAGCAGAGATCTGACTCAAGGACGGGAAAAACTAGGTGATAAATATTCCTGGATTCAAGGGAACCAGAACGAGACAAAAGGAGGAGAGGTTATAGAATTAGTCCAGGAGTGCAGGCAATCTTGGAGAATGAGGCTGCCTCAGGGGGCCAAAGCATAAAATGAATTCAGCTAGAATATAGGAACTGCTTTATGCTGCGTCAGCTGAAGAGTATCAATAAATGATGTAGAAAAGAAATTGGCAATGAATTCAGAGAGAGATTCCATTTTGACGGTACTGAGCCTTTAAGAGAGATGTCTTCTGTGTTGCTTCTCTTACTTGTAAATTTGTGTGTGTGTGTATATATATATATATATATATATACACACACACACACATACATATATATATAGGTGTGGGGGGGTGCATGTGTGCGCATGCGCACACGCAGCAAAAACCTTGGACTCTCTCTCTGCAGCTGCATTATTCTGAGTGTTCCTTTTTGAGTGGGCTGAAGAGGAGATACCACGTAGGAAAATGTTGGTTTGATGGATTTTCCTTTCCCAATATATATTGGATCTATATTAGTGAAGTTATATTGGATCAATTAAGAACTAGTGTTTTATTAATATATACCACTGCGTTTTGGGAGGATTTGTAGCTCAGGTTAAGGTTCTGGATGTGGGTTTGCTGGCTTAGGTGGAAGGTTCGTTTTCAGCCGTTTCGTCACCATACAACGTAACATCTTCAGTGAGCCTCCAAATGAAGCACTGATGGTGTAGCCTGCTTTCTATTTATATGTTTGTGTTTCCTTGGGATGGTGATGTCATTTCCTATGGCGACATTATTTCCTATGGCAATGTCATTTCCTGTTTTTTTTCTCAGGGGGTAGTAAATGAGATCCAAGTAAATGTATTTATTGATAGAGTTCCAGTTGGAATGCCATGCTTCTAGGAATTCTCGTGCATCTCTCTGTTTGGCTTGTCTGAGATGGATGTTTTTCCCAGTCGAAGTAGTGTCCTTCTTCATCTGAATGTAAGGATACTATTGAGAGTGGGTCATGTCTGCTTGTGACTAGTTGATGCCCGTTTGTCCAATGTAGTGTTTGTTACAGTTCTTCAAAGGAATTTTATAGGTTATATTTGTTTTGCTTGTTGTCTGTGTTGGGTCTTTAAAGATCATTAGCTGCTATTTTAGTGTGTTGGTGGGTTTGTGGGCTACCATGATGCCAAGGTGTCTGAGTAGTCTGGCAGTCATTTACGAGATGTCTTTGATGCAGGGGAGAACGGTTAGGGTTTCTGGACCCAAACGTATAAATAGAAAGTGGGCTACACCACCAGAACTTCATTCGGAGGCTCACTGAAGATGTTACCTAGTAGGGTGACAAAATGTCTGGAAACGAATCTTCCAGCTCAGCGTGCAAACCTACATCCAGAATATAAAATACGTTTAAGTATTTCATTCAATGAATCTATGCATTTTTTACTTGCTTGTTTGCATTTCAATTTTTTTGTGAAATTAAAATGCAGTTTGCATCTGTCTCTGAGCACCCGCATGAGGATTGAAAACAGTTAAAAGTTATGGTTTTGGCTATCTCCATGATATATTTTGAGAGGTTTAGTCTGGTCTATAACACAACATTATAAAATAATTATATTAGGAGATGTCAATTGCCCAAATATAGGCTGGTATACTTCTAACATATGCAGTATGAAGGGGCAAAGATTTTCTGGACTGCATGCAGACAGTCTTCCTGTTCCTGGACCAAAATGACGACATGAATTATAAATCCAGAATCATAGAATCCTTCCAGTCTGGGAACAGGCCCTTTGGCCCAAACAAGTCCACACTGATCCTCTGAATAGTAACCCACCCAAACCCATTCCCTTCCCTATTACTCGACATTTACCCCTGACTCATGCACCTGACCTATGCATCACTAAACACTACGGGCAATTTAACATGGCCAATTCAATTAACCTGCACATCTTTGGATTGCGGGAGGACACCGAAGCAAACCCACACAGACATGGTGAGAATGTGCAAAGTCCACACAGAAAGTCGCCTGAGATTGGAATTGACCCAGATTTCCTAGTGCTATGAGGAAGCAGTGCTAACCACCGAGCCACTGTGCCACAACGAACTGTTAGAACTGAGGTGCACCAAGAGGATCATGTGTCAGTTGCAGAACATTTAACTTGCAGTGGTCATTATATTCTTAAGATCAAGATGATGGCAGAGGATGACCTGAAACAATCAACAATTAGAAATATCACTTGGCCGACAGAAAACTTCAATATGTCCACGACAGAGATGGGCAGATCTGCAGGAATGAGAGGTTTTCAGGACACGTAAGAATTCAACAATAGGCTACCTTCAAAGGTGAGATGGTTGGGCAAAGTCAGTGCAAATTCTCTCAAATGATAAAGTTAGAGCTAACCAATCCAGAGCACCCAGGACGACAGAGGAGATAGAAATTTGGATAACAAAGAAAGTGTGTGGTAGTGAAAAGTGCCAGATCGAAAATAAGATGAACAACCAAGAAGAATATTGAATCTTCAGAGAGGATGTGACAAAGAGAACCAAAAACTTACAATTATGAGAAACCATTGGCAGCCAACATAAAGAGTAATGTCAAAGTTTTCTATAGACAATAAAATTGGGAAAGGGCGGTAAAAGAGGTTTACACTAGAAGGGAGGGGAAATACCTCAAGTATTAAATGAATGTTTTCCAACTGTGTTTACCAAAGAGAGAGATGCTACTCAGGCCATCACGACAGTAAAGGGCACGCAGTCACTAGAAATCTTCAAAGGTGATCTGTCAGACGTACTTCATAGACAATGGAATCTTAAAGTTGACAATGTAATTGGACCAGATGAGATTCATTCAAAGAAATTGGAAATTGTAGGGGCACAGGCTGCAATCTTTCAGACTTCCCTTGACTCGGGACAGGTGCCAAAATTCTGAAAAATTGCAAACACAATGGCTGCATTCAGGACAGTTGATAAGGGTAAGCTGGCAACTATCGATACGTCAGTTTAACTTCGTGGGTTGAAAGCCTCTGGACACAATTATTCAGGACAGAATTAGTAATTACAATGAAAAATAGCGGGTCGATTAGGAAGCAGGTTTCTAAAGGTGAAGATACATGGAACTAACGTGCTGGACATTTTTGGGGAAGTAAAAGAAGACTGGGTAGGGGTAGTGTTGTTGACATGGTCCACGTTGATTTCCAGAAGGCATTTGATAGAGCAGCACAACGGGTGTGCGATGAGAGTTACGTGACATGAAACAAACAGATCAGTATTGACTGATCCAAAATTGGCTAGGGTAGAGGAGAGTTTGTCCTGGAGATCCCCAGAAAGCCACTGTGAATCTGTTAGTGTTCTGATACACAACAATGATCTAAATCTTGGCGTGCACGGAATTATAAATTTTGAGGAGGACTGCGTATAATTCCAGAAGACTACAGGCACACTGATGGAGTCAACAGATACTTGACAGATACGGTTCAATGCAGAGAAGTGTGACATGGCGCATTTTCGAATGAAGAATATTAAAAGACAACATAAACTAGGGGGTACGCTGCTAATGAAGATGCAAGAATGGAGGGTATGATGTAGTTGTGCAAAGTTCATTGAAAGTGGCAGAAAAGGTAGAGAGAGCAGTTAGTAAGTCATACAATGTCTTGGTTTTATTTAAAAGGGGATAGAATACAAGAGCACGGAGATAATGTTGAACTTGTACAAACACCTGTCAGAACTCAGCAGGAGGATGGGGAAACTGCAGAAGTGGTTTTCAGAAATTGTTCCAGGAATAAGACACACCGATTACCGTATAAGGATAGGTGGAAGAAGTTGGGATTGTTCACTTTGCAGAGAAAGAAACGTGAAGAATAGATCTGAGAGAGTTTTTAGAAGTTATGATTTAGCTCGATCGCATAGTTAAGCAGAAGTTGTTCCTGTTCTTCAGAGGAAAAAGAAAAACAGAGCATCGGGTTAAAATGATTTGCCAATGAAGAAATTATTAAATGCTGAAAAAGACTTTTACTCTGACTAGTTGGGATAAGGAATGCACTGCCCTGAAATGTGGTGGAGGTATGTTTAATTTGGCCATTGGAGAGGTCATTGGGTGATTATTTCGTTACAAATAACGTGCAAGGTTGTGGGGTGGGAGTGGGTGGGAGGGGCATAGAGGTTAGCACCCAGTAATGCTGTTAATTAAACAAACCAGATCAGGCAGGATGGATTGAATAGTCTTTTGCACCAAAACTGTTAAGTGATTCGCCGGGTTGAGGAAATGTTAAGAATGATTCAATACTGTGCCTGGAGGAACAAAGGGGACAGTATTCGCAGAAGGCTGACAATGAAAGGAACAAGATAAGTTTAGTTGGGACATCCTGCTGGAGTTAGCAGAATTGACGGAGGATTGAGCATTCCACGACGGATGGCGTGGAAAATAAGGACATGGCAAACTCTGATGTTGTTCTTGTAGGGAGGGGAAAAGTGAGGGTAGAAATGTGTGATAGCTTTATAAAACCTTCAAAAAAAGGTGCCTAGTGGTTCACTCTCCTTTCTTGGGACCATGTACCCAGGATTCTGTGGATCACACTCTGACACCTGTTCTTGATTACACTGTCAGCTTATGTGCAGATCGGTAGCATCACTAAACTGGTGATGCTTCTGGGGATCTCTGCATTCCAGTATTTCACAGTTACACCAGTCAAATGCTGCTAATGGGATTCCCTAGCTGTACTAAGTCATGAATGAAACCAAGGTTCTTTGCAATTCTCGTCCCCTAATCTAGTTAGCAACATCTGGTTGCATCTATTAGTTCCCTTGACTTTTCTGGCTCCTTACTGCTCAGAGAACAGCACTGTTTCAGAATGAAACACTCTCCCCCTGCCACTCCACCCTCCCCCACTTCAAATAATTGGATGGCTACGGTCTAAGAGTCTCACCACTAGCTATGTTAGCTGAATCTATCAACATAAGATCTCAGGATCAGTTCGATGTCTTCAGTTTGCCCGAAAATGAGAAGAATATAATTTTAGACATTGAGTGGTTGGTACGTTATTGGATTCAGATCATCATCAACTGCTTCATATTTCTCCCTCCACAATGTTCTTCATTTCCTCCACTCCATCACATCATTAATGTTGTTGAATCTCTGTCACTCTCTCTCTGTTCCATCACTTATACTCGTCTAACTATTTTTTTGTTCTGCAATTCCTTGTTTCAAAGCATATCTCGAGCGTTCCATTTTCTGTTTTGTTGTTTTTCAATTTCCATCCATCCCCAACCTTTTTTTTAAAAAAGTTGCATTCTCGGGATAGCTGTTAAAAATGGTGATGGCTAGACAATGTGTTGAAGGTGTTGGCCCCCTGTGTTCTCTGTCTATGACATGATGCTTAGATTGATTCTAATCTAAAAAGTGAGATAGCGGAGTTTTAATTAAATTCATGCAGTTTTTGAGCTCAGAGTTCTACTTCAATGCATGCAGTTTTTGAGCAAAGTACAATGTAACGCTGCAAGTACAAATTCACCCCACAAAATATATGTGTGCATGTGGACCTTTGTCTGTGTCTGTCTGTCTGTCTGGGTTGGGGGGTGTGAGTGTGAGAAAGTGTATGTGTGTGCAGTGAGTGCAGAGTGTCTTAAGTCTGTGAGGGGGTGCATGTGTGAGTGTGGGAGTGTGTGTGTTGGTGAGGGTGTGTGTGGTTGTCTTTGTGCGCGTCTGTGTGTATGTGTGTCCGTGTGTATGTGTGTATAAGAGTGCCTGTGTGTGTGTGAGTTTGTGTGTGTGCAGGAGTATCTGTGTGTATGTATAGTGCAATGGTGGTCACCTGTAATGTGACATGAACCCAAGGTTCTGAACTCTGAGCTCTAAAACTGCATGAATTTATGTAAAACGCAGTGATCTCACTTTGTAGATTAGAATCAATCTAAACATCATGACATAGACAGAGAACACAGGGGGCCAACACCTTCAACATATTATCTCGCTATCACCATTGCTAACAGCTAACCCGAGAATGCAACTATTTAAAAATAAAAGTTTTGTGATTTACGCATCAAAGGGGTGAAACTATCATTGAAAGGCTGAACAGACAATCAAGTTTTCAATGTACAATTTCAGTTACATTACATTGTAAATTTTTGCTATAAATTCTATGTTAGGATTGAGCCCTCCACTATCACCTAATGAAGGAAAGTCGGTCCGAAAGCTAGTGTGCTTCCAATTCAACCTGCTGGACTATAACCTACTGTTGTGTGAATTTTAACTTTGTACATCCCAGTCCAACACCAGCATCTCCAAATCGCAATTAGATTAGATTACCTACAGTGTGGAAACAGGCCCTTCGGGCCAACAAGTCCACACCGACCCTCCGAAGAGAAACCAACCCCCCGCCCCCCCCCCCTCCTATATTTACCCCGATTAATCCACCTAACATTATGGGCAATTTAGCCTGGCCAATTCACCTGTGGGAGGAAACTATAGCACCCGGAGGAAACCCACGCAGACACGGGGAGAACGTGCAAACTCCACACAGACAGTTACCCAAGGCGGGAGTTCAACCCGGGTCCCTGGCCCTGTAAGGCAGCAGTGCTCACCACTGAGTCACCGTAGTATGTCGTTGTCATCGACTTGAATTAATTCTGAATCTGACCCCCCAAAAATTTGCTAATTTCAGGAACAAAAACCTTTTCACTGCTTCGTAATGCGACATCATTTCTCTGTCAATTCAGTTCTTTTGTCCATGGTTTAACTAAGGCTGTCATTAGGTCAGGAGCTGAGATGACCTGGAAGAACCTAAACTGGGCGTCACTGATTGCTGAGTGGGTTTTTATGGTAGCACTGTTGATGACACTTTCCATCACTTTCCCAATGAGTTAGATTTGTCCTTTCTTGTGTGTACGGAACATACATCAATCAGAATGTGAAGGCATTCTTTCAACTTGTACACAACCATATCTCTTAAGCATCTCGAACTTCATGTTTCAAAATCACTCATTGATTCTGAGTGGTTCAGTCTTCAGAATATAACATCACAACGTCAAAACTCCTGTCTTTCCAGCTTCTGTCTGAAGAATAAAAACGCTTGTTAAAACTGCATAAGCCGGCTCTATTCAACTCATTCCAAATCTGGAGTGCAGGTGCTATGCTCACAATTAGTTAATATGTGTTAACACGTTTAGACTCAGTTATTTATTTGTCTCTGACTCGAAATGCATTCTCTATTTTCAATAGACATCAGCATCATAAATAATTTTGCCCGGACAATACAACAGATATCAAGTTGGAGTCGCAACCAGAGAATCTTTTATTCCCTAAAGAACGACTTTAACGAGCAATTTAACAAGCAGGACAAATGGATATTTCATCATTTGCTTCAACTCAGCTCGGAATTTATTCTGTGTCAATGCATAAATGCAGGTGTTGGTGGAGGAACTTAATTGCTGAAGTATGAATCCTACTTCTCCAACTATAAAATGCAATCTGACAGAACTGTAGCCCAACCACCTCATTTGATAACAGACAGAGTACGTCAGAAAAACAGCCCATAATACTAGAAAATTTGCAGATATACCAAACATGAAAGTAATGGATTTTTTCCGGTTCTTCATTTCTTGGTCATGTTGATTCTCTGCAATTCGCTGGCTCCGGAATCTCTGGCGGACTATGTTGGCAGCTATGATGTGTCTGACCGTTAAGACATTAAACAGTAGAATGAGCACAAACGGGATACACGGGGTGGAAACATAATGAAGAAGTTCAATTATTCTCCATAGCAGTGTAAAGCGTACATTCATTGTTACATAACAAAACCAAGGATCATTGGCAAGCCGATATTCACTTGTGTACATAAAATACCAGAAAATATTCTTGAGGCAGCTCAGCACAGCCACATTTCCTATAACTATAATCGCCATTTTCTCAGTACAATATTTAGTTTTCATCTTCTGACAACAAATGGCTACAAATCGATCAAAGGTAAATATGACTGTGAACCAGACAGAACAGTCTGTTGCTGCATATAGAAGGACAGCATGGATATTGCACGCAGGAATGGACTTCACAAAGTAAAATTTCATCAGATGAGCTATAGGTATGTGTCTTATCATTAGATCGAGGATAACGACCAATAGATCCGCCGCTGCCATGGCTACCAGGTAGTGGGTGACTGATTTGCAAAGTCCACATTTACCTCTTGAGAGGATTACAATCGCCAGTAAGTTAACTGCAGGAGAGGAAATCAAAACAAGTACATAGAAGTAAAGCATCAAAAGTGGCAGTTTAAAAGAGCTCAGGATAAAATTGAAACTTCGAAGGAATTGATTAATTTAATTGTTAAATATCATTCTAGATCCATTTATATCAACTTCAATGACACTGAATACTACAAACATACCAAACAGGAGTAAGATGCGGTGTTGATCTGAAAAAAATGGTATCGTCAAACCAGATGGTTAAGGGTTAATCATTCAGGGTTAATTGGATGTGACAGTGATAATTTACGTGGAAGACAGGCTTTGGTTGACGAGAAACAGAATATTGTGGCTCAGACACAGGAACCTGGAGTTCTTTCCTACATAACAAAATGCTTGGGGCAGGACTGGAAGTGCCACACACTGCTGGCATAACACGTAACTTTGGATTCAGAATAGGTTAACATCAAGGAATTTGCCCCACTCACAGGACTTCCAACATCGGGCTGGAGATTGTGAAACAAAGCTCATGGATCTTCACTATCAGACTGGGTCTCCTGAGGCTGGCACCATGGAATTGAGAACAACTTCCAAGATCCGGCTGTTACTCAGGAGTGCCCGTAGTTGAACAGCAGAAGGAACTGACACTCACTTTTGAATATCTATGAAGTAGTTTAAGCTAATGGATTCACTCATTAGTTTGTTCATAAACTTGAACCAAATAAATTCGCTCCATAGTTTGGTTATAAAAATTATACAAATACATTCGCTCATTAATTTGTTATATAAAGTGCCTTTCCACCAATAAGTTCAAAACGGTTGTTGCAATTGCAATCTTCTTTTGAACTTTGATCAATCCCACCCTGGAAATGCTTTTCTGCAACAGTGAAAAGGTGCTGAAGCCTGAACACACGCACCAGCCGGATTCGAAACAGTTTCTACTCACTGTTGTTAGAATACTGAATGAACTCACAAACTCGTGGCATACGCCTGGACGTGTGTTTTGGTTTTTGCCACTGTTTACCTATCAGTTACTTATCTATGCTTTTTAACTATTTGATCTGCATATACTGTTCGCAAGACAAAGCTTTTGACTGTGCCTCGGTACACGTGACAATAAATTCAATTCAATCAATTCAACAGAAGCTTCGTCATCAGATATGTAGAACGAAAATACAGCCAAAAACCTGATGTCCTACATTGCATATGACTGGCAATATAAAATAGCACAGTGATATTGTGGCTGGGCTGATAATCGAGGAAGCTGGGGTAGTTTTCTGGGGATTTGCGTTCAAATCCCACCACATGAGATGATGACAATGTGGAATTACAAGTCAAACCATTGCACGTTTTCTTAAAAGACAGCACCATGATTCATGTATTCCCTTGAAGATTGCCTGGTCAACTGGACAAATGATTTCAAACTCACAGCAAAATGGTTCCAGTGTCAACTGTACATGGATATAGCAAGCCATTTAGCCACAACATGGAATCCCTGAAATGTGAAAAATGTCCATTTGGCCCAACAAGTCCACACCAAAGCTCCGAAGAGTAACCCACCCAGACATATTCCCCTACCCCATTATCCTATATTTCCTCCCGACTATTGCACCTATCCTTCACATCCTTGAATGCAATGGGTAATTTAGCATGGCCAATTCTCCTAAACTGCATATCTTTGGACTGTGGCAGGAAACCAGAACACCCAGATGAAACCCATGCAGGCATGGGAAGAATGTGCAAACTCCAGATACAGTCGTCCAAGGCTAGCCTCCAATCAAAGTCCCTGGCGCTGTGAGACAGCAGTGCTAACCACTGAGCCACCGAAATAAAAGGCATCAAAACAGAAAGAAATAAATGAACACTGTCATCGACCAGAGTACCAGGAATAAGTCACTTTTAGTCACATCTGGGGCTAGTTTCAAAAATTGGGAGATCTGACTTATAGAACTTACAAGCACATCACAGAATCAATCTTTATAGACAATGACCGAGACAGCACCATCCCTCCCTTGCTATGTCTTTTCTCATGGCAACAAGGTGTACTCTATTGTGTTAGAACATAGAACATTACAGCGCAGCACAGCCCTTTCGGCCCACAATGTTGTGTTGACCTGGAGAACCAATCTGAAGCCCATCTAAACTACACGATTCCATTTTCATCCATTTGTTTATCTGATGACTATTTAAATGCCCTTCAAGTTGGGAATCCACTACTGCTGCAGGCGAGAGGTTCTACGGCCCTACTGCACTCCGAATAAAGAAACTAACTCTGACATCTGTCCTATATATATCCTAATAGAGCTATGTCCCCTAGTGCTACCCATTTCCATCAGAGAAAAAAGGTTCCCACTGTTGTGAGGCACTTATACTGTGCCAAACGAAAGAGGCTTCAAACTGCTGGAACAACTCAGCAGTGAACATTAATGGGATTCTGTAGACTATAAGTAGCAAGATAATTCTACTTCAATGCACCCTCATGGCTCCGAATTGACAATTGTCATTAAACAGTGAATTAAAACAGAGTCGAAAACCGGTGCAGAAGGGAATGTCAAAAGCAACTTGGAACATGCTTAAAGTTGAGGGTTCACGTGAGGAAGAATTAACCAGAACTAATTGCGTGACGAACTGCCTAAGCAGAGACAGAAAGACAGAGAAAAACAAATTTTATGTCCAACGGATCAGATCTAAATGCAGCTGTCCTGCCAGATCCAGTGGTCATCGGTGGTGGAAATTCAACCAGAAAAAAGTTGGAGAACGTTCCACAAATATCCACCATCCTTAAACTGGCGGTGTAAAAGATAAGGTTAAAGCCTTTACAACTATCTTCAGCCACAAGTGCTGAATGGATGGTCGACCTACTCTCCTCTAAAGGCTCTTTATCCAATTCGGTTCACTCCACAGCATGTCAAGAAATCGCTGGAGGCACTAGTTATTGTAAAGTCTATGGGTCCTGTCAATATGACAAGTGCTCCATAACTTGTTGTGCACACAGCCAAGCTGTTCCTGCGCACCAACCAAAAGGGCACTTACCCGGCATTGTAGAGCATTTCCCAGGAATGTTCTGCATACAATAAACAGAATAAACACATCTGGCCAATTCCCAGCCCATTGAATACCTCCCAAGCATCAGAAAAGCGATGGAAGGGATCATCAACAATTCTTTCAAGCAGAACTTAGCAATAACCAGCTCACTGAACCTGAGAAAAAAGAGCAGAAGTTACTGGAAAAATTCAGGGGTCTGGCAGCATCTATAAACAGAAAGCACCGTTAGTGCTTCACGTTCACGGATACTTACAAATAACTCGAAACGTCAACTGTGCTTTCTCTCCACGGATGCTGCCAGATCTGCAGAGATTTCCCAGCCATTCCTGTTTTTCTTTCAGATTTCCAGCATCCACAGTTCATTCAGTTTTTTTTTCTCGTCTCTGATATTCAATTTGGATTCTGTCAGGCCTATTCAGCTCCTGATCTCATTACACCCTCCGTTCAGAAAAGGACAAAAGAACTGCATTCAAAAGGTGAAATGAGAGTGATTGCTTATGATAGCAAAGCAGCATTTGATTGAGTAAGAAATGAGCGAGATTAAAACGAGTGTCATTTGGAATCAATGTCAAATATGCAGGAACAGTAGTTACACCTAATGCCTGTCACCTCAGCATGAGCACATCTCTGTAGGAGTTCCTTCGAGCTACGTCCTCTGTCCAGCCATGTTCAGCTGCAACATGACAAGGCCAGCAGTGGGGATGGTACTGATGATTGTACATACCCTGCAATGCTTGCAACTTCTCAGATACTGTAGCAGTCCGTGTCGAAATTCAGCAAGATCTGCACAGTACAGAGGCTTGGGCTGACAAATGGCGAGTAAAATTTATGCCACACATGTGCCAGCTCAACAAGAGGGAGCTGAGCTGTGGCCCCTCGACATTCAATGGCATTATCATCAAGGAATTCCCCAGTATCAAAGTTGTCTGTTCACCATTGACAATATTAGCCAGATAAATATTGAGCTTACAAGGTCAAGTCAAAGGCAAAATATGCTATAAGGAGTAACTCATTTGACTCCCCAGAGACTGCCCAGCATTTAGGAGTTACAAGTCAGGAGTATAATGGAATAATCCCCATTTGCCTGGATTAGTGAAACTCCAACAACAAGCTGGAGAAACTTCACACCGCTGAGCAAAAATCAGCCTTCATGATTAGCACCACCGACACAATTACCTCTTCCAACATACCTAGTCGCAGCAGTGTCTGCTTTAGAACTACAAGTTACTTCAGAAAACTCTTTTCAAATCCACAGCCACTAAAATCTGGAATGACGAGTCCAGCAGATAGATGGAAACAACAGGATCTGCAGCAGCCTCCAAATGACCCATAATTACTAGTTTGAAAATCCATTGCTTTTCCTTCAATGGTGCACAGCCCTAACCCCGGAACCTGCTCACAAACAGCATTTTGAGCGTACCTACACCAAAATAACTGTGGTGGCTCATCATCCGAACCTCAAGAGTAAATAGAGATGGGAAATAATTACTTCTCCCGCCAAAGACGCCCACATCCTGTGCAAATATATTTGCAGGTCATATCAAGTAAATATGTAATCCCTCAAATACGGCCCTGAAGCAGGAATATGATAGAGATCAGTTCAAAAATATCCAGTCCGTCTCCGATATAGTACACTAACACCGTCCTTTTGGCACCTAACTTGTTTCTCTAAGTGTTTTAGCTTTGATAAATATTCCTACTTATCAGCATTTAAAAGAAAACAGTGAACTCAAGACCAGTTATTTCTGGTCTAAAAAAGTACTCAATCCAGAAACATGCTCTGTACATCCGGTAATTCTAAATGTTGAATGACAAATATATAGAACCAAAATATGAATAAATAGTAAACGGGTAGTTACGAACTACCGGCTGTAGTCATAGAGTAATATAATTTTTTAAACAACAAGAATTTATGATGAACGTGCTTTAGTGAATTAGTGCGGCGAACGAAACCGGATCAAACATAACAATTAACATGATGGAAGAACATTACATCAGATGACAGCAGGACAGTTAAAGAGCACAGAAATAATAACTATACACAAAGACTTACAACAAACGCCAACAGCAGCGAGGACAGGATAGTATACCTTCTCGATTTTCTTCAGTGACTGCAGTATCTGAAAGTCCAATGGAACTGCCGGTTTTTGCGGCGCTGGTTGGTTCGAATGCATTTTTCCCTGCGTGTGCAGAATCGCTTGACTCTGTGTTTCAGACCACACTTCGTGTTGATCAGGGAATGTTGAGAGGAGCATGTTATTTATCACTAAGATAAAATCCCTGGTGATAGTCAGTGTTCCCACGGAGATTGGCGTTAGTCACAGTTATTAAACAAACAGAATCTGCAAAGTCTGCGCTATCAATCTTCCAAACTATCAGACGTAACAACAATTGGTGGAATATCACCAACCATTTGTAAAAGAGAATTCCAAATGCCTGACGCAATTTGCGTGCATAGTTATTCCCCGAATTAACACATAGCCGTCACTTACTGGCTATTGGTGCTTGAAGTGAAATGCAGGAGTGAGTGCGAAATGCCCCTCGATACCGATTGTTTATGGAAGTGAAAGAACGAAAGGAAACGAGGAGGACAAGAATATTTAATAAGGTGGGCGTGACAGCGCTGGAGAAATAAAATGAGAGAGAATCTGTGCATCATTGAAGCGCCACAACACAGAAGACTTTGGGCTGCTGTATCGGTACCAACTAATGGGGAGTGATAGCTCATAGCCCTGAAACTTTCTGTTCTTCATAAAAGCATAAGAACTAGGAGAAGGAATAGGCCGTCCCGCTCGTTGAGCCTGCTCCACCATTAGATAAGATCATGGCTGATCTTTTCATGGCCTCAGGTCCACTTACCCGCCCTCTCAACTTAACCCTTAATTGCTTTATTTTGCAAGAAAATCTACCTTAGCTTTCAAAAGGTTTACTGAAGTAGAGTCAATTATTTCCCTAAGCAAGGAATTCCATGGATTAACAGCTTTCTGGGTACAGTTCTTTCTCAATTCAGTCCTAAATCTGCTCCCTGTAATCGTGGAGCTCTGCCCTCTTGCCCTTGGTTCACTTCCAGTGGAAACATTCTCTCTACTACTATCTTATCCATTCCCTTCATAATTTTATATGTTTCGATAAGATCACCCTCAGTTTTCTAAATCCCAGTGAATATAATCTCAACCTACCCAGTCTTGCCTCATAACCCAAAATTTTCAACTCAGGTATCAACCTTGTGAAACTCCTCTGCACTCCCTCCAGTGCCAGTACATCCTTTCTCAAGTATGGAGACCAAAACCACACAGAGGACTCCAGGTGTGACCTCACCAGCACCATTACTTCTCTGCAACATTACTTCTCTGCACTTAACCTCAATCCCTTCAGCAATGAAGGATAAATTTCCATTTACCTTCCTAATCACTTGTACCTACAGACCAATCTTCTGTGATTAATGCACAAGGACACCCAGGACCCTCTGCATAGCAGCATGCTGCAATATTTTAACATTCAAGCAATAATCTTTTTTGGTGTTGATCCTACCGAAATGTATGACTTCACATTTATTAACATTGTGTTCTATCTGCCAGACCTTTGCCCACTCACTCAATGTGTCTTTGTTCCTCTGCAAAGTTTCACAGTCCTCTGCACACTTTGCTCTCCCACTTATCTTAGTCTCATCTGCAAACTTTCACACGGTACACACATGTTCCCCAACTCCAGAACATCTATATGAATTGAAAATAATTGTGGTCTCAACACCATTCCCTGTGACATGCCACTAGTCGTTGATTGCCAGCGAGAATAGCATTCATTTAACCCCACTCTTTACTTCCAGTTAATCAACGAATTCTCTGTCCATGTTAATACTCTACCCCAACACCATGCATCCTTATCTTATACAGCAGCCTCTTGTGCAGCACCTTGTTGAAGGCATTTTGGAAATCTAGGTACACCACATCCACTGGGTCCCCATTGTTCCACCTTGCTTGAGATGTCTTCGTAGCATTCCAAACGATCTGTCAGGCATGACATGCCCTTCATGAACCCATGCTGCATCTCTACAATGGAACTTTTTTTTTCGGAATGCCCTGCTATTTCTTCCTTGATAATAGACTCAAGTATCTTCCCCAGGGCAGAGGTTAAGCTAACTGGTCCATCATTCCCCCTTTTTTATATACCTTTCTTTTAAGCAGTGGTATCATATTTGCTGTTTCCCAATCTGCTAGGACTGCCACAATGTCCAGCGGATTTTGGAAAATTATTGAAGTGCACCTGCTGCTTCGCCTGCCATCTCATTTAGCATCCATGGGTGCATTCCATCAGGACCAGGAGACTTGTCTATCCTTAGCTCCATTAGCTTGCCCAACACTTGCTCTTCAGTAAAAATGATTGTGTTCAGGTCCTCACCTACCTTCGTCTCTTTGTCAATTACTGGCGTGTTATTAGTGTCCTCCACTGTGAAGGCTGATACAAAATGCCTGTTCAATGCCATGGCCATGTCATCATATCCCATAACTAAATGCCTCTTCTCATCCTCTAAAGGACAAACGTTTACTTTAGCCACTCTTTTTCGTCTTACACATTTATAGAAACTTTTGCTATCTGTCTTGAAATTAAGTGCTAGTTTTTTTCTCATGATCTATTTTACTTTTCTTTATAGCTCTTTTTGTGGCTCTCTGTTGACCTTGAAAGTTTTCAAAATCTTCAAGTGTCATGCTGTTTTTGGCCACTGTGTACGTTTTCTCTTTCAGTTTGATTGGCTCCATAACACCCATGGCAGATTACCCCTTTTCTGACAGTCCTTCCTTTTCACTAGAATATACTTTTGCTGAACAGTTTGAAAAACTTTCTTGAATGTCCTCCACTGCTTGTCAGCTGTCCCACCACAAAATCTTTGTTCCCAGTCTACTTTAGCCAGGTCCTCCGTCAATATATTGTAGTCACCCTTGCTCAGGCACAGACCCTGCTATTGGACTTTATCTTCCCACTCTCCATCTGCATTTTAAATTCAACCATACTGTGATTGAATTGTATTCTTCCAAGAGGATCCCGAGCAATGTGGTCATTAATTATTCCTGTCTCATTACACAGAACCAGGTCTAGGATAACTGGCTCCCTCGTTGGTTCCATTACATACTGTTCAAGAAAACTATCATGGATTCACTCAACAAACTCCTCCACAAGGCTACTCTGACTGAGCTGGTTCAATCAATCTACATGTAGATTAAAATCCCCCATGATAATAGCCGTACCATTTTTACAGGCCTTAGTTATTTTTGTGTTTATTGCCTGCCCCAATGTGATGGCATTATTTGGTGGTCTATAAGATACGTCGATCCATGGCTTTTTCTTCGAATTTCTAATTTCCACCCAAATGCATTCAGCTTCCTTCTCCATAGAACCAATATCATATCTCAGCACTGCCCACATGTTGCCCTTGAATATCGGAGTTACACCACCTCCGTTCCATTCCTGTCTGTCCTTCCAAATAGTCTGGTACCCCTGGATATTTAACTCCAAGTTGTGATCATCCTGTAACTATGTTTCCATAATGGCTACCAAATCATATTCATTTGTAATGATTTGTACCATTAACTCATCAAGCTTGTTCCGAATGCTATGAGCACTCAGGTAAAGTGCCTTAATGCTAGCTTTCTTACCATCCTGATTCACAACATCTCTAATATCTCCTGATTTATCCTTCCCTTTTGCTTCTTTCATAGTCTGCCTTGAACCTAAACCCTCCTGCACACATGCCAACCTGATATTTACCTTTTTTGTAACCATTATACCTCTTGTCGCTTTCCCTTTGCCTTCCTCCTGACTCTCGAATTTAAATTCCTAGTGAGCACCCGACTTATCCTTTTCGCTAGAACACTGGTCCCAGGTCATGTCAGGTGGAGACTATCCCACCAGTACGAATACCCCTGGTTCCAAATTTGATGCCAACTCCCCATGAAATGGAACCCCTCTTTCCTACACCATTCCCTTAGCCACGTGTTTACTTCCCTAATTTTCTCATCCCTAACCCAATTTGCACGTGGGTCAGGCAGTAATCCGGAGATTATGACCCTAGGGAACAATTAATTAATTTTGTTCCTTGAGCTTGATAATCCCCAAACAGATCCTCTGTCCTTGCCTTGTCTATGTTGTCAGTCCCAACGTGGATCACAACAACTGGATCCTTCCCCTTCTGCTTCAATATCCTTTCAAGCCAGTCAGAGATGTCCTGCACCCTACACAGGCAGGCAGCGGACCATGCGGGACTCCCCAAACCAGCTTGCAATGGATACTATCTATCCCCCTAATTGTAGAATCCCCTAAAACTAACACTTGTCTTTTACTACTGCCCTCTTGAACAGCCTCCTGCACCATGGTGCCATGGTCAGCTGGCTCATCCTCCATGCAGGAGAAAGTGAGGACTGCAGATGCTGGAGATCAGAGCTGAAAAATGTGTTGCTGGAAAAGCGCAGCAGGTCAGGCAGCATTCAAGGAGCAGGAGAATCGACGTTTCAGGATGTTTCCTGAAGAAGGGCTTATGCTCCAAACGTCGATTCTCCTGCTCTTTGGATGCTGCCTGACATGCTACGCTTTTCCAGCAGCACATTTTTCAGCTCATCCTCCGTGCAACCCTTTTCCTCATCCGTACGGGGAGCAAGAATCACATACCTATTTGATAAGGTAAAAAGCTGAGGCTCCTCCACTCCTGAACTCGGGATCCCCCTATCTGACTCACTTGCAATCGCACCCTGTTGTGCCTGATCACTAACTGAATTTGAATTACTTAATCTACCGGGTGTGACTGTCTCCTGAAATAAAGCATCCAAGTAACTCTTCCCCTCCTAGATGTGCCACAGAGTTTGATGCTCAGATTCCCGATCATCGACTCTGAGCCAGACTCCTTCCAGCAACCAACACTTGCTGCAGATATGGTCACTGCAGTTCACAATGGGCTCAGCCAGCTCCCATATCATACAGCTACAGCACATCACCCGACAAGCCATCTCTACTTAGTTAATTAATTTATACAAAGTTATGAGTTAAATAATTTCTCGTACTTCTCTGTTGTGGTCTTATTCAAATAACCAATGGATAGGTTCAGTAAATAAAAACGAAAAAAACGCTTTAAACAATCACAAGATATGGAAGAAATGCAAATGAAACTGTCCTACCTTATCAACACACCACACAATCCTCTTTTTTATTAGAGCAGGAGGGTGGGGAGCGTAGTGTCTCAGGTTCAGCTGCTGCCCAACTATATTCCCAGCTGCCCGCTGGTCCTTGCTGCTGCCTCTTCCAGGAAACATCCACAATTTTTTCAATGCGATTAGATCTTCTCCATCTGTCACCACTTCAGATAACTTGTTCCATAACAATCATGTTATCATGATTGAGTGAGAACATGCTCCCAAACCTCCCTTTTAATTCATTTTCCCAATAGTTTTCAATCTGTACTTCTGCTGTGGTAAAATGTAAGATTTCCATTGGATTAAACATTTCAATTAAATCACGTTCTGTGTCCAATTTTCTGCCACAACATATCCAATTTGCCCTCACACTTCACACAGTCAGGAAAGAGAGATCCCATCGTGAGTGGAATGTGGTCCGAAATCGGGGAATTTGGTGGCAATGAGGGAAGTTGGTGCAGAGACGAACGAAGTGTGTTTTGCTTTCTTTTTCCTGAGGCTCATAGTTTGTGAGATTCTTTTCAACAGGATAAATGGTAGCCCAGGGTTAGGGTCAAGAGGTTTAGGCCCTTCATCAGGAAGGGCTTTTGCCCGAAGATTCCTGATGAAGGGCTTCTGCCCAAAATGTCGATTCTCTTGCTCCTTGGATATTGCCTGACCTGCTGTGATTTTCCAGTGCTGCACTCTCGGCTCTGATCTCCAGCATCTGCAGCCCCAGTTTCGCTAAGAGTTAGGGCCTAGCACAAGAGTGACACTGGAGGCAAAACAGAAGTGTATTAGTTGGTCATATCTACTAGTTTGGCATTTTTTAGAGGCTACTTTCAGAATGAAGGTAAATGGGAGAAATATTTTCAGGCCACAACCTAAAAGACCAGTACCAAACTGAGAGAAAAAAAAACAAATGAAGAACAGTGTAATCAAAATAGAGATACGAGGTCAGGGAATTTGTTTTCCCTGCATGATGTGGGATGTGGTGAACCCCATTGTGGTTCGAAATGAGCACATCTATAGCAAGTGTTTCTTGCTTCAAGTACTTCAGCTCAGAATTAATGAGCTGGAGTTTGAAGTTTAAACATACAACACATCAGCAAATGGTGAGAGAGAAATGCCGTTGTAATTGGGGACAGTATATTCGGGGGAATAGACACTGTTGTCTGAGGCCAATTCAAGAGTCCCAAAGGCTATGTTGGCTGCATGGTGCCATATTTCATCCAGGCTACACAGGAACATGGAGTGGGAGGAGAAAGATCTGGTAGATATCAATGACATAGCTAGAAAGAGGACAGAGGTTCTAGTGTGGAAATATGGGCATCTTGGGGATAAATTAAGAATTAGAACAAAAATGGTAATAATCTCTGAATTTCCACCTGAGCCATAAACAAATTGGTACAGGGTCAACAAGATAAAAGAGCTGAATGGAAAGATCAGTTTGGGAGAAATGCATTCAAACTTATGGGACAGCAGCATCAGTACTGGGGAAGGAGGGAACTGTCTTGACGGGATGGACTCCACCTAATTCATGATGAATCACATAACTAGGACTGTGGATAGGGTTTTGATCAAAATAGTGGGGTTGGGGTTCAGCCTGGGCTCAGTTATATGGAAAATTATTGCTACCTTAAAGGAGGGAGGGATCAGCAGACATTATAGTCTTCAAAACAAGCAACTAGACACAGATAATGGACAGGGTCAGGAATCTAACTTCAGGCACAGCAGAGTAGGGGACTACTATGAGAAGCGGATCAGTCAATGCAGAACTGAGAGTGGTGTACTTAATGCAGGCCGTATTCAAAACTGTGTAAAAGAGCTTGTAGTGCAGATTGAAATAGGTGGTATAATGTTGCAGATATCACAACAAGAAGTGATATAGAATTACAAAGCATCAAATCTGTGTGGGCACTGTTGAAGAACTGCAAAGGAATAAATACCCTCATGAGTACTGTGTATAGGTCTCCTACCAGTCGCCAAGATGTGGAGAAGGTAATAAATTATGAGTTAGAAAAGGCATGTAATACAAGGTACCATTACAATAATCATTGGGGGAGTTCAGTATGCAGGTGGACTGGGAAAAACATATCTCAAGAAAAGGAATATGTGGAATGTCTACCAGTTTCTTTGTGGAGCAACCTGTTAAACAGCCCACTAGGAAACAAGCAATTCTAGATTTGGTGGTGTCAAATGAGGCAGACTCGATGAGAATCCTGAGGTGAAGGAATCTGTAGATGGCAGTAACCATGTGATAGAATTCACGCAGCTTTTTGAGAGGGAAAAGTTGGAACTAGATTCAATGATATTACAATTGAGTAAAGGTAACTACAATAACATGAGGAAGATGCTAGCCAGTTGACTGGAAGATGGTGGAGCAGTAATGGGCTTCTGAAGGTAATTCGGAAGGTGCAGCAGAAATTCATCTCAGGAAAGAATAAGCAAACTAACTGGAGGATGAGGGACGTTAGGCACAGCATAGAAGTGAAAGGAAAGCATCAAACTGGTGAAGATCAATGGGAAGTCAGAGACTAAGGAAACCTTTAAAAATCAGCTGAGAATAATTTTAAAAATGGGGTGGAAACCTGAAATATGAGAGTAAGCTGACCATAACTGAAGGGAGACTGCAAGAGTGTACTTTTTAAGGTATCTAAAAGCGCAGAGAGCAACGAGTGAATCTTAGGCCACTGCAAAATGAGGCTGGAGAAGTAGTAATGGAGAGAAAAGCAGTATTGAAGGAACTGAATGAACATTTTATATCAATTTTCATACTAGAATGCACCAGCAATATACCACAACTTCAAGAGAACCATAGGGCTGAGGTGAATGTGGTGATCATCACTAAGGAGATGGTGCTGCGGAAGCTGAAAAGTCTGAAGGGAGATAACTCACCTGGCTCAGATGAACTGCATCCCAGAGTTCTGATGGAAAGAGTTGAGCAGATTGTGGAAGCATTGGTAGTGATCTTTCAGGAATCACTGGAGGGTCCAAGAGGACTGGAAAATGGCTCATGTAATATCCCTGTTTAAGAAGGGAGAGAGTCAGAAGATGAGAAACTATAGGCTGGTTAACCTAACCTCAGTCATTGGAAAGATTTTAGTGTTTGCTATTAAGGATGAGATTGTGGAGTACATGGAAACTCATGGTAGAATAGAACTGTCAGCATGGCTTCACCCAGGGGAGATTATGTCTCACAAATCTGTTAGAATTATTTGAGGAGGTAACAAGCAGATTAGACAAAAAGAACCAGTGAATGTGATCTATTTGGATTACCAGAGGCCAATGTGCCACACAGGTTAGAGCCCATGGTGTAACGCGCAATGTTCTAACATGGATAGAGTATTAGCTGACTAGCAGAATACAGACAGTAAGGATAAAGTTGTCTTTTCCAGAATGGCAACCAGTGACTAGCGGAGTTCTACAGGGGTCTGTGTTGGGACCACAACTATTTATGTTATGTATTAACAATATGGACACTGGAACTGAGGACATGTTTGCTAAATCTGGAGATGATACAAAGATAATCAGTGACAGGTAGTGTTGGGAAAGCAGGGAGGCTGCAGAAGAACTTGGACATGCTGAGCAAGTGGGCAAGGAATTGGCAAGAATAATATATGAGGATGTGCACTTTGGCAGGAAGCATTTGCTGAATGTTAACATGTAGATTCGATTGGCAGTTAGTAATACAAATGCAATGTCAGCACTCATTTCAAGAATGCTAGGATACAAGACCGGAGATGTATTGCTGAGGCCATATAATACTCTGATCAGACTGCGTTTTGAATATTAAGAGCAGTTTGGGACCTTATATATGAGGAAAATGTGCTCGTAATGAAGTTGGAAATGCTGTAGCGTGTTACACACCTCCTGACTACCCAAAGCCTGTTCTCCCATCCACAAGACACAAATCATGAGTCTGATGGAATACTGTTGAAAAATGTGTTGCTGGAAAAGCGCAGCTGATCAGGCAGCATCAAAGGAGCAGGAGAATCGACGCTTTGGGCATAAGCCCTTCTTTTTCCCTCTGATGGAATACTCCCCATTTGTCTGGATGGGTGCAACTCCACCAACAATCAAGAAGCTTGACACCATCCAAGATAAAGTAGCCTACTTGTTTGACACTATCTTCACACCTTCCAGAATAGACTCAGTAGCAATAAAGTGTACTATCAGCAAGATGCACTGCCATTTGCTAAATATCCTTAGACAGCACTTATCAAACCCATGACCACTTCTACCCAGAAGGACAAGGGCAACTGATACATGGGAATACCACCATCTGCAAGTTTCCCTCCAAACCATTCACCATCCCCTCTGTCACTTGGTTAATATCCAAATTTCCACCACCCCCAAGGGCATTCTGAGTCAATCTACAGCATGTGGAGTGCAGCAGTTTAAGAGGGTAGCTCACTAACTTCTCAAGGGCGACCAGGAATAATAAATAATGGCCAGTGATATTCGATGAGAAAGGTTGAGAAGAATGTCATGGCTGCCACTGAAGCTTCGAGGCAAGTTGTCAGGAAAGTTGTTAATTACACTGAATGCAACAAATGAAAAGCTGAAACATCTGACAGTGCACAGCAGGTCCGAGATGATCAGTGAAGAGAGGTTCATTTTACTGGCTTTGTGCACTTTGAACAACCCATCATTGAGATCACAGCTTCCAATCTGATTCATGTGTGGACAGCAGTCAATTATCGCCTGATTTGAGCAGACCTAAAACCTCAAGACAAAACTGTTCTATGTAATTTAAGACTGGCTTAATCACAACATTCCTCAATTAACAGTTAAGGAAAGCAGCCACTCAGTGAGCTGTGTGTGTGAAATGTCCTGGGAGATATCTTAATGGTTGAAACTATTAAGTGAACGTTTCCATTTCTGTGCAGATGAGAGTTCAATTCCATCTATTTTACTATCATTATGATGGAAACAAACTTCTGTAAATGTTAGAAATCTGAAAAAAAAACATGTTCAAGAAGTACACAACAGGCTAGAATCCATTGTGGAATTACAGGAATAACAAATCCAGTTCTTATGAAATGTCAGTTGCAATATTATCTCTGACTCTTGCCACAGATGTTGCCTGACCAACAAGATTAATTTTCTGTTTTGATTTCACCTTTTGGGCTCTCTGTAATGCCTATCCTTTTTCCAGGTCATTCATGCAATTCAAATTTCATACATTATGTCTGAAATCATCATCATGTTGAGGATGCTATGCTGAGTGGTGGTACCAAATCCATTCTCAGCACATGTTGGTCACTTGGCTATATGTCAGCCATACAAGTCAGATAGACCCAAGTTACTCACTTGGTAGAACTTGTGACTCCCATTGCTGGGATCTCTGTTTGCTCCATGCAGTGATTAGAACAGGTGGATCTTAATGACTATGAAATCCTTCATTGAGGATGTTAATCTGGGCCATATAAACAGGGGATTCAGAAAGGGACCGACAGCTGGCTAGTCATAGCCACTGTGCTGTGCACATGGAAATGGAGAATGTTTTTTTTGACAGAATACCGGCCTACAGGCAATTATGTTCGTCGCCACTTAAATGTTTATTTCAGAGGTAGGTGTCTGCTCTGCAATGACAGTTGCCGCTGTCTCATTCCATAGCCACAGAATCTCTTCCTAATTCAGGACTCTTATCATTTTACAGTATCTCATCAGTAGAGTTTGGACTTCATGCATTTTGACAATTTGGGGATAATTCAGCCCTTCTTTCATTCTACGTCAATCAATGTTGAGAAGCCCTCACTGAGTTATACACGATTGTTGCTCTCCACAATGTGTCTGACACTCTTCTGTCACAATACATTGTTGTTGATGCAATTGGGACATTAATACTGTATTTTAAATACACTTGATATCTATTTCTTCTCTTTATTTTACACAAGTAAAGCTTGGTTCAAGATGAAGGCAGAGTAAAATGCCCCAACCAAAGCTTCTCTGCTCCATTCTTTTCCCTCTCTTTTTTCCTCCTTTGCCGCTTTTGTTTCTCAGTTTTTGACTTGGAGTTAATTGGAGGAGATGGTCGTCAAGGAGGCGAATCCCAGAGCGCACGCCAGCAAGGGGAAGCGAGTCTCTGAGAATATTTACATTGGAGCACCTGAGAGCTGGTGTTGCATGGACTACAGGCTTTAAGTGGAGCAGGGACAGTTGTGGGGTAGGGGTCTGATGCTGGCAGTCAGACCACTGTGGAAGCCTTTGCACTGAGCTACTGCAATATAATGTTTATCTGACTGCAATGGCTATCCTTTTGGCGATGTCACATTTCTAACTTTAACAATGAATGACTGTAAAGTAATGCAACTACTTTTCTTTTTATTCTTGTTTTGTCCCTGAGGGTTGTACTGAGGTACTTTGTATCTATGATGGCTCCATAAGACGTGACACTGTAAAAAAAAATTGTGTACTCCAGTACTTCTGTACTTGAGTACATGTGACAATAGAGGATACTCTAGTTTAACATGTAATCAACTCAAGATTGACACTCAAGCTCACGCTGTGGTCCACGTGCATATACTGCAACCTAAATATGTTAATACATATTGTCGTATTCTTTGCAGACAGAAAGATCATGTACACACTGGTTCAACCCAATAAAATCATTGACCTCATCAGTCTTTGGGTCACCCAGGGCAAAACATTACCAATTAGAATCAAACAGTTTGATTTCACTTACACAATAGTCTATCAATTAACTGGTAATCATCATTTAAACATCAAATTAGTGCATTTGTCTTGATGACATATCTATGAGTCACAGTCTATTTGACAAACACCTTTCCTCTCATACATTGGAAATGTACTTTTGCGTTTACTTGCTATTTCATGAATGGCAGAGTAAATGCTTCAGCCAACCCTGATGAATGCAAGATTCATCAAAATGTATTTTTTTCAGGATTTCCAAATGAATATTGGTACAATGGATTTGTGTCAATGAATGCTACGAAGATGCAGGCTTTGTGTGTGTGTGGCCATACTAAAAGTCACCAGAGCAAGGCAGATAGTTACATCATGCATTTTTCATCTGGAAGTTGAAATAGACTCATGGGTTTCAGTGAGCCCTCTTGTTCATTTAGAACATATCAATCATTTAATTGTCCATTGAAAATTCACTGAGGGTATTAAAGGTTGCTACTTGCACTCTGTGAATGGAGCAAGAGTGAGGGAGATAAACCAAGTATTCCTGTAGGGTTTGGGTGCCCAGAACAAAATGGTGGTGGGGGTAATTAACATACCTTGTGACCGTGAAGTAATATCTGAGCACGAACCAAACCAGCTCATCAACTAACCACTGAAGATCTGCTGTTAAAACAGTGAAATAGTCAACAAACAATTGAGAAAGGAGCAAGAGACAGATTCAATTAATTTGAATGGAGATGCTACAGAAGAATGTCAATGACCAGTGGTTAAAGCATAACAAAAAATAAATAAATTTGACATTAGCTGAAAGAAAAATCCAACTTTCTGAAAGCTATGCCCGAAATAAAGTCAGAATTATTTGGATGCAATAAATGACATTGGTGAAAATTTCATGGATGTGGAAGGCTCCTTTGGGGCCTTGGATGGAGGTGAGGGGAAGGTGTGGGCACAGGTTTTGCAATTCCTGCGGTGGCAGGGGAAGGTGCGAGGAGGGGAAGGTGGGCTGTTGGGGGGCATGGACCTGACCAGGTAGTCACGGAGGGAACGCTCTTTGTGGAAAGTGGATAGCGGTGGGGAGGGAAATATATCCCTGGTGGTGGGATCCGTTTGTAGGTAGTAGAAACGTTGGTAGATGATACGGTTTATGAAGAGGTTGGTGGGGTGGAAGGTGAGGGCCAGGGGGTGTGTCCTTGTTGCGGTTGGTGGGGTGGGGTTTGAGGGCAGAGGTGCGGGACATGGATGAGATGTGTTGGAGGGTATCTTCAATCACGTGGGAAGGGAATTTATGGTCTTTAAAGAAGGAGGCTATCTGGTGCGCTCTGTGATGGAACTAGTCTTCCTGGGAGCAGGTCCGGTGGATGCAGAGGAATTGGGAATACGGGATAGCATTTTTGCAGGAGGTAGGGTTGGAAGAGGTGTAATCCAGGTAGCTGTGGGAGTTGATGGGTTTGTTAAAAATGTCAGTGCTAAGTCGGTCATCATTGATGGAGATGGAGAGTTCCAGGAAGGGGAGGGAGGTGTCAGCGATGATCCAGGTTAATTTAAGGTCAGAGAGGAATGTGTTGGTGAAGTTGATGAACTGCTCAACCTCCTCGCGGGAGCACGAGGTGGCGCTAGTGCTGTCAGAAATGTAGCGGAGGAAGAAGTGGGGAATGGTGCCCATGTAACTACAGAAGATGGACTGTTCTACGTAGCGATCAAAAAGACAGGCATAGCTGGGGCCCATACGGATTCCTATGGCTACCCCTTTCGCATGGAGGAAGTGGGAGGATTCGAAGGAGAAATTGTTAAGGGTGAGGACCAGTTCAGCCAAATGAATGAAAGTGTCAGTGGAGGTCGGAGAGGAAGAAATGGAGGGCTTGGAGGGCTTGGAGGCCTTGGTCATGGCATATGGAGCTGTAGAGTGATTGGATGCCAGTGATGATGAAGAGGTGTTGGGGGCCAAGGAAACGGAAGTCTTGGAGGAGATGGAGGGCGTAGATGGTGTGTCGAATGTTTGTGGGGAGTTACTGGACTAGGTGTGGCAGGACAATTTTGAGGTAGGTGGAGAAGAGTTCGGTGGGGCAGGAGCAGGCTGAGGCAATGGTTTGGCTGGGATGGTCAGGATTGCGGATCTTGGGAAGGAGATATAATTGAGCTGTGCAGAGTTCCCAAACTATGAATTTGGAAGCTGTGGGTGGAAATCTCCTGAGGTGATGAGGTTGTGTATGGTCTGGGAGATGACGGTTTGGTATGGTCTGATGATCTAGCTTCATTGACCTCTGAAAGCATGAGAGGTCAGATTTTGTAAAATTCTGTCAAATTGCGTTTTGTTAGTTGCTGTAGTTCATCTTGTAAACCATACACACTGAAGACAAAAGATTCCTATTATGGAGGAAGGGCCGATTTCTTCGGTTTTTTTTTAGCAGACTGGTGCTGAGCTTCACTTGTGTTCTTGCAGCAAGACATTCAGAAAGAATCTCAGTATAATCGTAAGATAGAGGAAGTCAGGGTCTTATCAACCCAACTGCAGCATGGCATGGGTTGCTCCACTAAGCAGAGAATTAAAACTAAATTCTGAGCAAGTAGCTACTTGAAGTATCGCCAGAACTACTCTTTTCCTTTGTCAATTAACCCTTTGTCCTTCAATTATCAAAGCACCTATTTAATAATTTGTTTTGATTTATTTTTTACTTCATTATTTATTTAATATAAATTTCACTTGTACCTGGTGGATAATGTTGCCCGGTTCCAATGCCATCTTGGATTGCAGAATAAATTACTGCACAAATTGTATAACTAATAAAGTATTGAATAAATTAATAATGAACTTATATTACTGAAACATAAACAGCTTCGACAGTTCATCTTTCCCTCTCCAAATACTTCACTCTCTTTGTTCCTCCAATCGTCACTTTCGATACCCAGATGCACATCACAGATTTTCCATGCCCAAGTTGTGGATACTGATTACGATTCTTGAAAATCTTTTTCCACAGACTGAAAAAAATAAAATATTTTCCTCTCACAGTCAAACAGCAATGATACTCATAACCTGGTGAAAACAGCAACTGTCAGATGTTTGTTTGGAGTCTCCTGAATACAAATCCTTCCCGTTTCATATGTTCCAGGCATCTCCGTCACAAAGTTACTTTTTGTTCACATGGAAGTCAATGGTGCTCCTGATGTCGTTTCAACCTCCACTCCCTCCAGGATTGGGAACATCACATTTAACTTGGTGCAACGAGTTCTCCCCATTAACAAATCTGCTGGAGGAATCCATGTAGGTGAATGAAGGATGGTCCAATAATCAAATAGGAACTGGGACAGTTCAGTGTTGAATGAAGCTTTTGGCTGTTTCTTTAAGCTTATGACCAAAGTTTGGACCACACTGTTCACTAGACCATCAAACGATGGATGGTATAAGCTGTCCTTACATGTTGAATGCCATTTGACCTTAGGAAATACTCGAATTCCCTGCCAGTAAATGATGGCATGTTTTTGTGACCAACATTTCCCAGAGACGGTCTATTGTGAAAGATGTTTGCTGCTTTTCTATTGTCATCTCCATGTTTGACAAATCAACTCTATGCACGTCCAACAACTTTGAGTGGGTATCTACAATGACTAAGAATATTGAGCTGATGAAAGGAACTAGACGGTCAAGGTATAATCCGGGTCCAGGATTCATCCAGCCATTGCCATGAATATAGATAAGCTTGTTGTCCCTGTTGGCCCTCTAGCCACTGCTATGTCTGCATCCAATCCTGGCCACTGGATGTAACTTCTTGCCAACATCTTCATTTTGAACACCCCTGGATGACCCTAGTGGAGTTCAGCCAGTATCTGACCGCAACATTTGCACTGGACAGTCACTCTTGCTCCCCATCATAGAATGTCATTGTCTTTGATGATGTGGTCTTGATGGCCCTCTCGTCTCCCCATGACACCAGCTGTTTAGTTTTGCCAGGACAGAATCATTTTTTGTCCATGGTTGGGTATTGTCAGCAGCATGAAAGGTGTCCAGAAAGTTTAAAAGCAGAATGAATTCTTCCAGTGGCAGTATTATCAGATGTGTATCTACCAGTGGGAAACAGCTCAATGCAACCACATTTGGTACTTGGTCCCCTAGACAGTGTTCAAACTTGTAATTTTTTCCGCATAGTCCGAGAACCCACAGCTGAATTTGAGCTGAAGTTAGAGATGGCATAACCTTATCCTCTTTCAGTAGCCTTGAAAGGGCTTGTGAGCTGTTGCTGTTACAAGTTTCCATCCATGAACGCATAGGTGAAACTTTTACACACCAAAGATGGCCACCAAACCTCCCACAAAGAACAATATGATAATATCCAAATAAAATGTTTTAATGATATGGAATATGGCATCCATATTGCCCAAATATCAGTGAAAACTCCCTGGCTCTTTTGCAAAGCAATGGCTTGGGACCTCTTACATTTATCTTGATGGCAGACAGGGCTGCCTTATCTTCAAGACAGCTCCTCCAACATTGCAGCACTCCGTCAGCATAATGAAAGAATTTGGACCTTTCTAAACTTTCGGGCTGCGGGAATCTGTCATCAGTTTATCTTTGTAACTCACAATCTGAGTTTGAGGTGACAATAGACAATAGGTGCAGGGGCAGGCCATTCTGCCCTTCGAGCCAGCACCACCATTCATTATGATCATGGCCGATCATCCTCAATCAGTATCCTGTTCCTCAATATCCCCATGACCCTTGATTCCACTATCCTTAAGAGCTCTATCCAACTCTTTCTTGAAAGCATCCAGAGACTTGGCCTCCACAGCCTTCTGGGGCAGAGCATTCCATACACCCACCACTCTCTGGGTGAAGAAGTTTCTCCTTAACTCTGTTCTAAGTAGCCTATCCCTTATTTTTAAACTGTGTCCTCTGGTTCGAGACTCACCCATCAACGGAATCATGCTTCCTGCCTCCAGAGTGTCCAATCATTTAATAATCTTATATGTCTCAGTTAGATCTCCTCTCAGCCTTCTAAACTCAAGCATATACAAGCCAGGTAACTCCTATCTTCCAGTGTAAGATAGTCCCACCATTCTGGGAATTGACCTCGTGAACCTACACTGCACTCCCTCAATAGCCAGAATATCTTTCCACAAATTTGGAGACCAAAACTGAGCACAATATTCCAGGTGTGTCTCACCAGGGCCCTGTACAGCTGCAGAAGGACATCTTTGCTTCTATACTCAATTCCTCTTGTTATGAAGGCAAGCATGCTATTAGCTTTCTTCACTGCCTACTGTACCTGCATGCTTGACATGTTGTGACATGTACCAAGATGCAGTGAAAAGTGTTGTTTTGCATGCTGTACAGGCTGATTTTACTATGCAAAGTGCAGCAGGGTTCCAGAACAGAGTGAGAATACGGCATTCATTCCTGATGAAGAGCTTATGCCCAAAACATCGATTCTCCTGCTCCTCGGATGCTGCCTGACCTGCTGTGCTTTTCCAGCACCACACTCTCAACTCTGGTCTCCAGGATCTTCAGTCCTCACTATTTCCTGCAGAATACAGTAATACAGCCACAGAGAACGCACAGGTACAAAGATCAGAATTAACATTTGACAGATCAATTCAAAAGTCTTATAATGGCAGGGAAGAAGCTGTTCTTACATCTCTTGGCACATGTATTCAAAATGTATATCGTCTACCTAAGTGGAAGAGAGTATAACTGGGGTGGGAGGGGTCTTTGATTATGTTGGTTGCTTTCCTGAGGCAGCGTGAATTATGGATGGAGTCAATGGGTGATCAGCTGGTTTGGGTGATGGACTGGGCTGTGTTCACAACTCTCTACAATTTCTTGCAGTCTTGGAAAGGCCAGTTGCCATAGTACGCTGTGATGCACCGAGATATGAGGCTGTGTACGGTGCATCTATAAAAATGGGTAAGAGCCCTTGTGCACATGCTGAATTTCCTTAGCCTCCTGAGAAGCAGAGGCATTCTTACTCTTTCTTGACAGTTCTCCCTGAGCTGAGATACCACGTAGAAGATATGATAGAGACAGTCAGAAGGAGTGAAGCAGAGCAGAACTTATTATTGAAGTATAATTAAATATACTTAACAAAAGACAACATAAAAGGCAAATCCTCAAATGCAGGTCCTCTGAGTTTCTTACAGTGTAGGTAAAGTATTTGTCCTCTTCCTGAATTGTGTGTACGGAGGACTTTTGTTCAATTTTTTCCTTTTTTTAAAATTAATTCACAGGAAGTGGGCATTGCTGGCTTGGCTAACATTTATTTCCATTCCTTAATTTGTTGCATGATTTGGTGGTGGCTGCCTTCTTGAAAGCAGCAGACCTGCATATAGGGACACACAGCACTTTCTAGAGGGGTAGTTCAGTGTTTTCAGCCATCAACAGTAAAGGAACAGCAATAAAGTTCCATGTCAGGATGGTATGTGGCTTGGAGGGAACCTACAGGCGGTACCCTTCCCATGTATCTATTGCCCTTGTCTTTGTCAGTGATAGGGATCACAGGTTTGGAAGGTGTCACTGCAGAGTGATAGCGATATCTATATCAATCTTGACATTTCTGTGTTTATCATTCATTCAGACTGTTTCTATGCAATATTTGGATATGAGTTCTAATAATCCATTCAGTTGGTTAAAAATGATTTGCCAGCTTTAACCCACCCACATGGGTCACCCAAGAGTCCATTAACTGAAAACAGATGCTCATTTCTTGTTCTGAATACGACCTCCAGATGCTCATAGAATCATTGAATCCCTACACTGCAGAAATAGAAACAAAGACAGGAAATGGGAGTGGGAGGAGGTCATGTAAGCCTGCTCTGCCATTTAACATGGTCTGGGCTGATCTTATACTGGTCTCAATTCCCCACACATTCATCTGAGCTCCAGCAGATACAATCTCAAGCTATTCAACCACCCTTCGTACAACAGTCCTTTCATCCCTAGATTCAATCTGATGAACCTCCCCTGAACTGTGGCACCTCAAATAAAGACACCCAAACTGGACACAATACTCCAAGTGTGTTTCCACCAATGCCATAAAACTCTTCTTTACTTTTATAATCCAGATTTTGCAATAAATACCAAGATTCCATTTGCCTTTCTTATTATATGTTGTACTTACTTACCCGCTTTCTGCAATTCATGCACAAGAACACCCAGATCCCTCTGCACTGACATACTTTGAACCTGCTTTCCATTTAAATAGTAATTTGTCTTTAGTTTTTCTGGCCAAAATGGATAACCTCATACTTATCACCATGGAACACCATCTACCAGATTCTGGCCCATCCTCCTAATCTATGAGTATTCACCTGCAAATTCTTTCATCTCTTCATCACAGTCTGCTTTCCCACTTATTTTAGTATCTTCCAAGAATTTTTCTATGTTGCACTCTCCCGCTTGCAGATCACTTTTCTAGATTGTAAATAGTTGAGGTCAGAGAATTGAACCTTGCAGCACTCTACTAGTTAGAGTTTGCCATCCAGAGAAAATACCTTTTTTTCTAATCATCTGTTTTCTGTCAGTCAGCCAATCCCCCTGCCAAGCCAATACTGTACACTTCAGAAGGGCTTAGGCCCGAAACGTCGATTCTCCTGCTCCTCGGATGCTGCCTGGCCTGCTGTGTTTTTCCAGCATCACATTTTTCAATCTGGTCTCCAGCATCTGCAGTTCTCACTTTCTCCACTGTAAACTTCACCCCTAGGATCTAACCCTCTGGATCACTCTTTAACACGGCACCTTGCCAATACTTTCTGAAAAACCAGATATACCACATCCACCGAATCCCCATTATTAGCCTTGTTGGTTACAGCCTCAAAGAACTCCAGCAGATTTGTCAAATACAACTTGCCCTTCATGTAACCATGGTGACACTGGTGAATTGCGCTTTGTTTTTCCAAATAATCAGTTACCTCCTCCTTTATGATTGACTCAAACAACTTCCCCACCACAGAAGTAAATCTAACCGATCTATAGATTCCCACTTTTTGTGGTTCCAATCCATTGATGCTTTTTTTCCAAATCCAGAGAATTTTGGAATATCATAACTGATGCATCCAATATCTCTGCTATTGCCTCCTTTAGCATCCGACGATGCAGGCCAACAGGCCCGGGGGATATCTCTGACTTAATACAATTTAATCAATTTAGTTAATCCCACTTAGTATTTGGATTGACTGTGAGAGACGTCAATCAGAGAGCCCACCCACTCTGCCCATTGTCTCCTCTTCCTCTTCCAGAGCTGGTTCACTTCCTATAGGGACTGAAAACCAAGTGAGGAGATGATGAGTGAAGGAGTAGATTTTATACAAATTGTCTTCCATAATATCCACTCCAATCTTCAGGCAGTCTGACTATCCTGTGGGTAATCAGGGGTGGAAATGTCCCTTATACTGTGTGAGAAGATCCAGCTGAGAGAGCTGTTTACTCGGTGCTTTGTGCTGAACTGTTTGACTGGAGCTGTGTGTTGGATATTGAGTGTGTTTATTGGAAGAATTTCCCTCTCATTTCCAGGCTGAGTTTTGTTGATGGCACATTTCTAAATATGAGAGGATGAGGTGTCATTATTTCAGAGATGCCGAGGGTATGAGGATTCTTATTGATTTCCTGGTGTTGAGCTCTGTGTATGTGTTGGGAGTTGGTTATTGTCCTGTGCACTGTGAATCGTCTCTGGGGCAAAATCATGTGAGTTTCTTCGTAGATAGAATTTGGGTCTCACATCCACAAACTGTGCAAGCCCTTCCCCCAAAGCCTTACACTACCCAGGGGTACTTCAGCATCACTTTTTGAAGGTGGGATATAAATCAGCAACAGTGCTCGTCTATTGTCAAAATGTGTGGTGCTGGAAAAGCACAGCAGGGAGGCAGCATCCGAGAAGCAGGTGAATCAACAATTCGGCCATAACCCCTTCATCAAGAACGACATTATGCCCAAATCATCAACTCTCCCGTTCCTCGGATGCTGCCTGACCTGCTGTGCTTTCCCAGCGCCACACTTTTTGACTCTGACTCTCCAGTACCTCCAATCCTCACTTTCTCAGCGAATCTAGTCAGTGACAGCCACATCCTGTGAAACTGGTTAAGAGTGGGAAATCAGCTTATTCAGAAAAGAGGAGAGTGAGTGAAAATCGTGTTTCCTGTTTTACAGAAGGATTGCACCTTCCTACATCAGAGAATACACAGGGAATAAATAGCACAGATAGAGCTTGACCATCACCCAAGGTAAATCTGCACCACTGGAGGAAGACTTCCAGTCACTTCAAAACATTGTTCAACACAGAGAAGATTGGGTAGTGAGGCCATTGTCCGGATCTCAATTGGGATATTTTGACATATCATCAGACCTGAAACTGGTCAGTGGTGTGAAGCCTTCCATCAGAACCAACCTGAAGGTTCGGCTGTGGGTGATCGGTCAGAATGAGGCTGGGAAGAAGTGTGAGTGGCTCCAAGTGTGGTGACAGCTTCAATCATTCATTGAGCCTCATGGACCACTGACTCACTCCTACAGGGAAGAAGCTATTCAAGTCTGAGGTGTGTGGGCTGAAAGACTCTCTTAACACATAAGGTGCATTTGTTGTAAATCTGCTAAAACGTACAAAGCACTGTTTATATAATAGAGGAAAAGTTTAACCATGAGTGAGCTTTTGCAAAGTTACCGATATTCGTGAAACACCAATGCATTAATTCTGGGGAGAAATGGTTCAAATCTGGGATGTGTAACCAGGATTTCCCAAGAGCATTGAGTCTGTTGAATGACCAACACATTCACCTGGGGAAAATAACATTCACATGTAACTGGTGTGACAAATCATTCTCATTGTCATCAACCTTCCTTAGGCGCCAAAACATTCACACAGGGGAGAAGCCATTTCTGTGCGGACTGTGTGGTAAATCATTCTCCCAGTCATCAAAACTCCATACACCAAAGCGTATCCACACACGGGAGAAGCCCTTCCATTGTGAGGTGTGTGACAAATCATTCTCACAGTCAGGATGTCTGCGCAAACACCAACGTGTCCACACAGGAGAGAAACCCTTCCCATGTCGGATGTGGGACAAATCATTCTCACAGTCAGTTCAACTCTACATACACCATAGTATTCACACAGGAGAGAAACTGTTTAAATGTGAGGTGTGTGACAAATCATTCACCACTTCATCGAAACTTTGCTCCATCAGAGGATTCACATGGGGGAAAGACCATTCAGGTATGAGGTGTGTGACAGATCATTCTCACAACCAGGAGCCCTCTGTTTAAACCAATGTACTCACACAGAAGATAAATGGTTTAAATGCCAGGTGTGTGACAAATCATTCTCACAATCAGGAACCCCTCGCATACACCACCGTGTCCACACAGGAGTGAAACCATTCCAGCGTGAGGTGTATGACAAATCATTCTCACAACCAGGAACCCTTCAAATACACCAATGTTCTCACACAGGGGAGAAACCATTCCGGTGTGAGCTGTGTGACAAATCATTAGCAAGGTCAGGAAGCCTCCAAGCTCACCAGTGCATCCACTGAGAAAGTGAGAGATTTGTGACAACTCATTGCCAACTTAGTTGAGACTCCTGCTCCATCAGAAGATTCATACAATAGAGAAGCCATTGAGGTGTGAGGTGTGTGACAAATCATTCTCGTGGTCAGAGTATCTCCACATACACCAAAGTATTCACCCAGGAGAGAAATTGTTTCAGTGTGAGGTGTGTCACAAATCAATCCCCATTTCTTTGAGACTCCTGCTCCATTAGAAGATTCACACAGTGAAGAAAACTTCATTTGCAAGTTGTGTGACACTTTATTCTACGAGTCATCAAATCTACACAAGCATCAATGCATTCACACAAGGAAGAAAGCAGTCATGTGAAGTGTTCAAAACGTCATTCTCAAGGTCCTGGAACCTCTTGCTTCCTCAGAGGATCCACACATGAAAGTAGCCCTTCAAGTGTGAGGTTTGTGATGAACGTTTCATGATGTCTTCATCATCTGGAAATCTACAGGATTCACGCTCGGGAGAAGTTCTTCAGGTGCAGTGTTTTTGTTCAGTCAGTGTACCTCCTGATCCATTAACACACTCACTACCGAGAAATCCTTTTGGAGTGAATTCTGGAATAAAGCCATTGCACTGTTGTTTCTTGTCCTGGAACACCAATGAACCTACATGATACACCAAAACCAGTACCAAAACCAAAACCAAAAACACTTCAGATCCCAGCTCCAGCTGGACAATCTTGGAACCTTACCTTAAAATCATTCCACGGACCACAGGGGAATATGGTCCTAAGACTGACAGTTTCGATGGATCCACTTCACAAGTAAAATTTGAAGTGTTGAAGAGCTGTTACCACTGCCAATACTTCCTTTTCAATTGTTGAGTACTTCTGTTGATGTTCGTTCAATTTCTTCAAAAAATAAGCCGAGGGCTTTTCCCCTCCAGTCTCATCATCCTGTAAGAGTACTGGTCCAGTTCCAAAGTCATTACTTCTAATTTGAATGATTTATTCAAGTTAGCTACAGTTAATACAGGTTCAGGTAAGTGACATGGACTTGGAAAGACAGCATTTGATTAGGAATAGTCAGCATGGCTTTTCTTTTAAGATGATTACTTACAATATGGAAACAAGCCCTTCGGCTCAACAAGTCCACACCGACCCGCAACCCACCACCGCCCCCCTCCCCCCCCCCGCCACCCACCCAGACCCATTCCCCTACATTTAACCCCTTGACCTAACACTACGGGCAATTTAGCATGACCAATTCACCTAACCTGCACATTTTTGGACGGTGGGAGGAAACCGGAGTACCCGGCGGAAACCCACGCAGGCACGAGGAGAATGTGCAAACTCCACACAGTCAGTCACCTGAGGCGGGAATTGAACCTTCTCTCCAGCGCTGTGAGGCAGCAGTGCTAACTACTGTGCCACCGTGCCACCCACGCTTTGATGAAGTGACCAGGAAGATTCATGAGGGCAGGGCAGCCAACAACGTCTGTATGGATTTCAGTGAGGCCTTTGATAAGGTTCCACTTGGTGAACTACTCTGGAAGGTTAGATCACGTGGAATCCGGGGGAACTGGCAAATTGGATACACAGTTGGCTTGATGGTAAGAAGCAGAGGGTAATCGTGGAAGGAGGCTTGTCAGATTGGAATCCTGTTACTAGTGCTTCAGGGGTCAGTGTTGAGCCCATTAAAGTTTTTAATGTGTATCAATGATTCAGATGAAAATGTACAAAGCATGATGAGTAAGTTTGCAGATGACATAAAATAGGTGGTATCATTGACAGTGAAGAAAGTTATCAGAAATTGCAGCAGGACCTTGATCAGCTGGGGAAGTAAGCCAAGAAATGGCAAATAGAGTTTAACATTGATAAGTGTGAGGTCGCCCATATTGGAAAGTCAAAGCAAGATAGGAATTTCATGGTGAATAGTATGGTCTTAAGGAGTGGAATGGAACAGAGGGACTTTGGGGTTCAGGTGCAAAGTTCTCTGAAAGTGGAACAGCTGGACCTTGGGATTCAGGTGCACAGTTCTCTGAAAGTGGAGTCACAGGTAGATGCGGCATTGAAGAAAGCTGTTGGTACACTGGCCTTTATCAATAAGGGCACTGAGTATAGAAGTTGGGAAGTTATATTGCAGTTGTACAGAACGTTAGTGAGGCTGCACGTGGAATATTGTGTTCAGGTTTAGTCACCTTGCTCTAGGAAGGATGTTATTAAACTGGAAAGAATGCAGAAGAAATTTAGAAGGTTGTTGCCAGAACTCAGTGGTCCTAGTTATGGTGAGAGATTGGCCAAGCTAGGACATTTTTCTTTCGAGTTTAGGAAACTGAGGGGGGATGTTATTGAAGAGTATAAGATCATGAGAAGCATGGATGGGGTGAATACACTCAGACATGTTGACAGAGTTGGGAAATCAAGGACTAGAGAATCAAGGACAGTTTAAGGTTAGGGGGAAAGAATAAAAGGGAACCTGATGGGCAACATTTTTTCACAGTGTGGTACGCATTTCGAATGAGCTGCCAGTAGAAGTGGTTGAGGTGGGTAACATTAACAACATTTAAAAGGCCATGGACAAACACACGGATAGGAAAGGATTAGAGGGATATTGGCCAATTGCAGGGAAATGGAGTTAGTGTGGGTGGACATTTGGTCAGCACAGATCAGATTGGGCTAAAGGGCCTGCCTCCGTGCTGTAGGACTCTATGACTCTATCACTTATTCATTAAAATTGCTTTAAACATGCCAAAGTTGGCCTGGCATCCTGCAAACTACCACCTTCATTTGTTTATGTCGCAAATTAGTCAAAGACATGTGGTTACTGTACTAAAGTTAAGTACAAACTTTCTATAAAATCCACACATTTCCAGTAGCCTCGATACCTTCATTTTGTTTAGGGGTGAGAAAGTCAATTAGAGCTTTGACTTTTGCTGTTCTGGGTGACACCTATCCTTGTCCAACAACATATCCTGAGTATGTCACCATGACTTTTGCAAGTTCACTTTTGCTAGAATTCACATAATCCCGCTGACTGTAATTAGGTTAGATTCCCTACAGTGTGGAAACAGGCCCTTCAGTTCAACAAGTCCACACCAACCCTCTGAAGAGTATCCCACCCAGACCTATTTCCCTCTGACTAATGCACAGAACACTATGGGAAATTTAGCATGGCCAATTCACCTAACCTGCACATCTTTGGACTGTGGGAGGAAATCGGAGCACACGGAGGAAACCCAGACACAGGGAGAATGTGCAAACTCCACACGGTCACCCAAGGCTGGAATCAAATCTGGGATGCTGGTGCTGTGAGGCAGCAGTGCTAACCACTGAGCCACCGTGCCACCATCAAATTGTGTGAACAAGTTTACGAACTGTTACATATGTTCTTTCCATGTAGTACCATATACTATGGTGTCGTCCATGTAAACTACCCAGTTTGGCATTTGAGCAAAACCTCTTCATTAATCATGGAATTGTGGCGGATGAGTTCTTAAACGCAAAGGCATAATTTAAAATTGGTATAATACATACATCTGGTGTGACAAATGTAGAAACTTCCTAAGCTTGCATTTCAGTGGTACTTGCCAATACCCGGTACTTGCCAATGTCCAGTGCTTGCCACTATCTGGTACTTGCCAATATTACAGTACTTCGTGAAGAAGGGCTTATGCCCGAAACGTCGATTCTCCTGCTCCTTCGATGCTGGCTGACCTGCTGTGCTTTTCCAGCAACATATTTTTCAGCTCTGATCTCCAGCATCTGCAGTCCTCACTTTCTCCTAAAATCCAGTACTTGCCAATATCTGGTACTTGCCAATATCCAGTAGCAAACCAATTTTCCATCAGAATGACACACTACTGATGCTATTGATGCATTCTTCTGTCTGGTAATAGAGTACTAATCCATCTTTGTGACTGCATTCTCATTCCTCTCGTCTACACATAACCTAATTCAACCATTTAGTTTAGGAACTGAAACTACAGGACAACTCCAAATATTCTGACTTGGATTGATCAATTGATTCATCAACATATATAAAATTTACTTTTTACTTTGGTCTGTTTCTTTGGGTGTAATTGATATGAGTTTTGTTTTATACGGTCCAATTTAAGTACATCCACATCCTGTTTGGTTAATGCGTTATGTCCAAGTATATCTTTGCAAATTTCTTCGTATTTTCTGAGAAATCTCACTATATCCCTCCAGATACGAATGTACACTGTCTCAACTCTCTAATATTTACAAATTTGTTCATCTAACAGTGGGAAGTTCAATTTGGAAATTGTCCAATTCTCTTGGCTCTCCTCTTTCATCTTATATCCTCCTCTACTACACTACGTCATACACCTGTACATTCTCATTATCTTCTCTCTGATACTGCTGTTTAACATGTTCACATGACACAATTAATTCTTTTACCTACAATCAGGATCAATTATGTTACCTGACTAACCCTTTAAATTAGTTTGTAAGGATCACCGAACTTTGTTCTAAATGGTTCACCCTGAAAAAGCAATAGTACAAAAACTTCATCTCCTGGTTTAAAGATTCTGGTCATCGAATGTCTATCTGCCCAGTCCTTCATCTTGCTTTGGAAAGTTTTTAGACGTTCCTCTGCAACTCTATGTTATCCTGTTAATCTTTTGAGAAACGTGGTTTAGCAATTAATCTCTAATCAGTTTTAATGGTCCTTTTACTTCATGGCCATGAACGGCTTCAAATTGGCTGTAACCAATGGATTTGTTTGGGGAATCTCTGGTGGCTCAGTCATTAGCACTTCTATCTAACAGCGCCAGGGATTTGGGTTTGATTCCAGCCTCAGGCGACTGTCTGTGTGGAGTTTGCACATTCTCCCCATGTGTGCATGGGTTTCCTCCGGGTGCTTCACAATCCAAACATGTGCAGGTTCGGTGAATTGACCATGCTAAATTGCACATAGTGTCCAGGAATGTGTAGGTTAGGTGAATTAGTCTGGGGTAAATATCACGAGTGATAAGGGGAGGGGAATGTGTCTGGGTGGGCTACTGTTTAGAGGGTCAGTGTGGACCTGTTGGGCCTGTTTCCACATTGTAGGGTTTCTAATGAAAATCTAATCCTTTGGACAATGAGAACAATAAGCTTTCACCATGGTTCTGAGAGGTTGGCAATAGCTCTCCAGAGCACCTAGGGTCGGTAGAGATAGTGCATGGTCAATTTCCCTTGTCTAATTCGTAAACTACTGATGATATCTTTCAAACGCTTTGAAATCAAAATTTGATTCCTAATCAAGCTATACTTCCATTGGTAGACGATGACAAGTGAAAAACTGAGAGGTTTTCCACAATTGCCTATCCTTGATTGTTCCTAAAGGAATAGCCTCTGGAAATTGAATAGTTATATCCATCAGTGTAAGGATATATTTATTTCTGACTCATTTTAGGTAAAGGTCTTACACAATCCACTAGTACACAACTGAAGGGTTTCTCAAAGATTAGTGTATGAATTAAGGGTACTGGTTTAATCAGATGTTGAAGTTTACCTACAACTTGACAAGTATGACACGTTTTACAAATGCCACATCTTTATCCAAGCTTGGTCAGGTAAAATGCCTGTTATCAGATGCCTAGTTTTCCTGTTTTCCAAATCCCTATGTGCCCTGTCCTGAAATCTCATGCGCTACTCACAATATAAGTGCATATGAGAGATGGTCTGCATGACTGTGTGAGTATGTATAAGGATGTGTGCGTGTGTGTATGTGAGAGACGTGAACCCAAGGTCCCAGTTGAGGTATGGAACTTGGCTATCAGCCTCTATTCGGCCACTCTTTTGCAAATCTTGAAGTCTGCCTTGGACGATGGTCACTCAATGATCTGAGACCGAATGTCCCTGACTGCTGAAGTGTTCCCTGAACGGGAGGAAGTTATCTTGAAAATGTGATTTAAAACAAGTTCTGGGATTTACAAATTAATGAACCGAAATCTGCAACCTATTCTAAAAGATTAAAGACTTTACAGCAATCTAGGTTTGTTCAATATATTGTTTCAATTGGATGACACTGTAATCTTCTGCTGTAAATTCTGTGTCTTACAATCCTGCTCCACAACTACCTAATGAAGGAGCAGAACTCTGAAAGCTAGTACTTCCAAATAAACCTGTTGGACTATAATCTGGTGTTGTGTGATTTTTAACTTAGTCCAACACCGACGCCTCCACATTTTTTCTACTCTAACAATTACTTCTCCAGTTAATATCCCATTCTAGTAATACCTTATGTAATGAAATCCAAATCTATTCTCCGCTAATCACATTTATGAATATCCTAGCTCCCATCAAACTCTGAAAGGAAAAATGAATCAGCAAAATCAGTAAAAGTGATTTTGTTGCCTACATATCCCTTAATATGATGATGGGCTGAGCTATGTAACCTGAACAAAAAGGAGTTACCATTCATTTTGACGAAAATCCTGCATATCTCTCATCTACCTTACAACTTCCTTTACTCATGGTGGATTCATCTCTGGCCTGTTTGTTCTGGTAAGAGCTACATCTCGTCTGCGGCCCTTTTTATTGTTTATTTTATTTTCACTACCGTATATACTCGTGTAAAAGTCAAACTTTTTAGACCATTTTTAAAAATTCAACTTTTGGGTTGACTATTACACGGGCACTAGTTTTGAGGGGGTGAAATTCATGCTGCAGTTCGAAATTCCGTATTATTAGCAGAAGTCGATTTGATCACGCAACTAATCCCAGGTAAAAAAAGACAAACACAATGCATTATGGTTAAGGTAATCACTAGATAAAAGGAAGAGAAACAAGAATGAATTACTGGTAATAAATTTTATTTATACATAGCGGTACAATAATTTAACATGTCAAAGATTCATTGAAATCATGCAAAATCACACTGTTCAACATTGTGATGGCCTGGTATAATGGCACACTTCAAATGAAACATTTATTAAATTCTGAATGTGTAAGCATCATGAGCCTTCTCACCAAATTCTTCCGTTTCCCTCCCTTTTACTTGTGTATGTAATGAACATCAGCAACATGAACAAATTTGTTAAAGAATTAAAGATATATGTAGCTAATATATCTCACTTTTATTCAGATATAATGGCACAATTAAAATGATTAACCTTTTAATGATAATAACTTCTGGATGTATAGTGAACAAAATGTGATAACCATCAACAGCGTTAGTACCGGTCTGAACGAATGAATGAATCAAAACATGCTGTTGTAGACCAAGTGGGCTGAGTAGAGTTACGAATGAATGAATGGAGTCACAATATAGTAAACAAAGAGCAATGATTAGAGTTACCGGTATGAATGAATGAATTAATGCAAGTTTGTTAAAGTGGGTTAATGGAACATCTTGAAAGAGGTTTATAAGGTGATATAGTAGGTTTGACTTTTACATGAGATGTATGGAAAATACAAAATTATTTGTTCAAAACTAGGGGTCGACTTTTACATGAGATTGACTTTTACACAAGTATATACGGTAATTCCTATAAGGTCGACCTCGCAATGTCCAACATTCGAATGTACATGGCCCAAATTATTACAATAGAAACATGTAAGCTTCTGAACTTCACCTCTACCTTCAGCAATTTCCCTCGTCATCTAAGGGGTTCTTGAGCCTTCCATACTGTCCATTTCCAATCTGACTACCTGCCTTCCTTTCACTCTCCCACTTTTACTATTCTCAAATTTCTGGGGGTGATTGGAAAACAGCTTTATGGATCAGTTTGTAATCATTAGCCATAATAACTGTCTGGCTGCCATTGCTAACCTTTGGTCTTCTACATGAGTTCTGATCATAGAATGTAAGGAAGTTTAAATTATTCCAAATGAATAATTTATCTAAGAGCATATATAAGTATCTATCTATAAGTATTCTCATCTTTTAATGCTGTTATCCAGCTATCAAAATTGTTTTGTTTAACTCTTTCAAAATCTGTAAAAGTTTTTGTGGGATGTTCCTACAAGAATGAAAGTCTCTGCCTGGATGCTTCTGGCATTAATCATAACAACTAGTATTAGACTTTTTTACCTCATCATAATCTCGAAGACCGTTCCTCTGACAGGGATGCATAAACCTCTTGTGCTTTACCAGTTGATTTACTCTGCATGAGAAATGTCCAGTTTAATTTGGCCACCTGATTTGTGTTGCTCTATTCGCAACTTACACAAAAAATGCTTTCACAAGTTTCCCTTTAACTTTGGCAAACCCTGCACAATTTTAAACATTTCCTGACTGAACCGTGGATTATGACCAGAACTGTCCGGTTCTACGAATTTTCCAAACCCCTGGTTTCGTTTGCCTCAGCTGCGTTGGTTTTATTTTAAAATCTCGGTCCCTTTCTTTCCTTCTTTTCTTCCTCTTTTACATCACTTTCTGTCTCTACTTTTCCCCTTTGGAATTCCAGCTTTTCAAAGTTTTAATTTCTTCAGAATTCCCTTTCTTTCTCTTTCCTCCATTTGGAATTCCAATACCAATTATCTCATTCCCATTTGCCTGAACTGCAACTCAAGTTTCACTGATGCATCTGATGTACTGCCTGTCCCAGCTCACCTCTCTATTTCCACGAAAGCCAACTTCTTCATTATTAAATTTATAAGGTCTGCCTTCTTAGCTTGCTTTGGCAAATTTATTTTCAGTCTGCTGGCAAACTTTGCGAGTTTGGTTTAGTCATACTCTTCAACCAGACAAGGAAACCTCTGACATGTTCAAAACCTTTCAACAATTTCCAGCACCATGTGAAGTCTGAGAACAAACCTGTGGTCTGACAACCCACTCTAAGCACCAAACTCTATTTCCAGATCTACGTTATCTGTGTTTCAAGATCCCAGACTTGAGCCAAAATTATGTTTGAATATCGAACAATACAGTGCAGAACAGGCCCTTCTTCCCTCGATGCTACGCTGACCTGTGAATTGTTCTAAGCCCATCCTCCTATACGACCCTATCATCCTCCATGTGTTCATCCAAGGATTGTTTAAATGTCCCTAATGTGGCTGAGTTAACTACATTGGCAGGCAGGGCATTCCATGCCTCTACCACGCTCTGAGTGAAGAACCTGCCTCTGACACCTCTCTTAATTCTATTACCCCTCGATTGTAGCTATGCCCCCTCGAACAAGCTGACATCATCCTCCTCGAAAATAAATTCACTGTCTAATTCATTCATACAAAAGATCGATAGACAAACAGTCAAGGGATAAATAAAAGAAAATAACTGACCAGATTACTTAAATGGCTTGCGCGATATTTTGTTTCGTCAGCATAAATGTGGGCTCCTTGGTTGATTTTCTGAAACATTGATCAGGATCACTTTCTCAGTTTAGCCAAGCAAATGTAGCCATAACTCAGCTTTCTCCTCTTCCAGAAGCTGGTGTGGCAGATTAGGCAAGGAGTTTTCAAACCTTCATGCTGTCTCAGCAGCAGCCAAAAATCATTTCCCCGTATAACACAGTTCAAGAAAAACAACTTTAACTCTGGTTGCATCCTGATAGACTGATTGGCTCTTTCCTGGACCTCAGTTAACATTCAACAACTCCATCTGCTGGAATGTAGGCCAGACTCGCCCAGCCAATTCCCAGGTAAGGACCTCATTTGCAGCCAATCTCTGTTATCTATTTAAACCCAATGCTCTTTCCAAGGTCACTATGTCCTCAAGAATCAGCCTACACTTGGCCCCAAACAAATAAAGCTTGTATGGCCCTTTTCCTTTTACCACAAGCTATACCAAAGTCCACAAGTCATTTCCAATGCATAATTTAAAGTCGGCTGAAGGATAAAAGCACTGAAAAATCAGTGAGGGTCCTAACTGTAAACCTGTGCAGGATTCGTCAGTGAATAAAAAGTTGTCATAATACATGTGACCAACAAGAAATATCTTTAAAATATGTTCAGCATCATTTAATGTGTGATTTAAAAGATGCTTCAGGAAAGAGGGTTTGAATTTTCTGGGACACTAGGTCTGGTTCTGGGCAAGATGGAGGAGTTGTGATCTTTGCAGGCTATTTTGCTAGCCCGTTTGGGAAGATTTACATCAACTTCTCAGAGATTGAGAACCAAGGGACAATAGCAGAGGAATGATTAGGGTTCACAAAATATTTCGAGGTGCAAAAGGCACAATCGTAAACAACAACGAGCTGATCAGTAAAGACAGAGAAAGGAAGAAAAATATGAAGGTTTAATCAGGGCGACTATCGGGGCATTTTTGTGAATGTGTGAGGTACAGCAAATAAGATTAGAGATTCACAGGCACAGTGCGATGTAATTTAGACATTATGACGACAGCAGAGATCTGACTCAAGGACGGGAAAGACTGGGTGATAAATATTCCTGGATTCAAGGGAACCAGAACGATACAAAAGGAGGAGAGATGATAGAATTGGTCCAGGAGTGCATGCAATCTTGGAGAATGAGGCTACCTCGGCGGGTCAAAGCATAAAATGAATTCAGCTAGAATGCAGGACCTGCTTTGTTGTGCGTCAGCTGTAGAGTATCAATAAATGATGCCGAAAACAAAGTGGCAATGAATTTAGAGAGAGATTCCATTAGGTCGGTACTGAGCCTTAAAGAGAGATTTCTTCTGTGTTGCTTCTCTTCCATTGCCTTCTTCGAAACAGTGGGTCGACAACTTTAAGTTCCTGCGTGTTTTTCTTTCCAATTAGACAAAACAAGTATGCGTGGATGGGATCAGTTGCACATTGACACAGGATTTCAGTTTCGCTTTCAGTTGGAATTTGGACTTGAACGTTGAAGCCCATAAATACAGCTCCCAATGTGTGTACGTTTTTGTTGTATTTGTGTGTATGTGTGCATATATATATATATATATGTGTGTGTGTGTGCGTGTGTGTGTGTGTGTGCGCGGGCGCGCACGCAGCAAAAAGCTTGGATTCTCTCTGCAGCTGCATTATTTTGAGTGTTCCACTTTGAGTGGGCTGAAATTTTGTTTTGATGGATTTGCCTTTGCCAATATATGTTGGATCTATATTAGTGAAGTTACATTGGATCAGTTGAGAACTAGTGTTTTACTAATATATAACACTGAGTTTTGGGAGGATTTGTAGCTCAGGTTGAGGTTCTGGATGTTGGTTTGCTGGCTGAGCTGGAAGGTTCGATTTCAGCCGTTTCGTCACCATACTACGTAACATCTTCAGTGAGCCTCCAAATGAAGCACTGGTGGTGTTGCCTGCTTTCTATTTATATGTTTGTGTTTGTGTTGGGATGGTGATGTCATTTCCTAAGGCGACATTATTTCCTATGGTGATGTCATTTCCTGTTCTTTTTCTCAGGGGGAAGTAAATGGGATCCAAGTAAATGTGTTTATTGATAGAGTTCGGGTTGGAATGCCATACTTCTAGGAATTCTCGTCCATCTCTCTGTTTGGCTTGTCTGAGATGGATGATTTGTCCCAGCCGAAGTAGTGTCCTTCCTCATCTGAATGTAAGGATACTATTGAGAGTGGGTCATGTCTTCTAGTGACTAGTTGATGCCTGTTTGTCCAATGTAGTGTTTGTTGCAGTTCTTGCAAGGTATTTCATAGATTATATAAGTTTAGCTTCTTGTCTGTGTTGGGTCTTTAAAGTTCATTAGCTGCCATTTTAGTGCGTTAGTGGGTTTGTGGGCTACCATGATGCCAAGTGGTCTGAGTAGTCTGACAGTCATCTCCGAGATGTATTTGATGCAGAGGAGAATGGTTAGGGTTTCTGGACCCAACCATATACATAGTAAGTGGGCTACACCACCAGTACTTCACTCGGAGGCTCACTGAAGATGTTACCTAGTAGGGTGACAAAATGTCTGGAATCGAACCTTCCAGCTCAGCGAGCAAACCTACATTCAGAATATATAATACTTTTAACTATTTCGTTCAATGAATCTATGTTTTTTGTCTTGCTTGTTTGTATTTCAATTGTTTCGTGAAATTAAAGTGCATTTTGCATCCGGGACAGAGCACCTGCATGAGTATTGAAAAAAAGTTAGAAGTTATGGTTTTGGCTATCTCAATGATATATTTTGAGGGGGTTTAGTCTGGTCTATAACACATTATTATAAAATAGTTATATTGGGAGATGTCAATTGCCCAAATATAGGCTGGTATACATATAGCATATGCAGTATGAAGGAGCAAGATTTGCTGGACTGCATGCAGACAGTCTTCCTGTTCCTGGTGCAAAATGAAAACATGAATTTTAGATCCAGAATCATAGAATCCCTCCAGTGTGGGAATAGGCCCTTTGGCCCAAATAGGTCCACACTGATCCTCTTAATAGTACCCACCCAGACCCATTCCCCTCCCTATTACATACATTTACCCCTGACTAATGCACCTGACCTATGTATCGCTAAACACTATGGGCAATTTAACATGGCCAATTCAATTAACCCGCACATCCTTGGATTGTGGGAAGACACTGAAGAAACCCCACGCAGACACGGTGAGAATGTGCAAAGTCCACACAAACAGTCACTAAAGGTGAAGATACATGGAATTAACGTGCAGACATTTTTGGGGAAGTAAAAGAAGACTGGGTAGGGGTGGTGTTGTTGATATGTTCCGCGTTGATTTCCAGAAGGCATTTGATAGAGCAGCACAACGGATCTGCGATGAGAGTTACGTGACATGAAATAAACAGATCAGTATTGACTGAGCCAAAATTGGCTAGGGTAGAGGAGAGTTTTTCCTCAGATCCCCAGAGAGCCACTGTGAAACTGTTATTGTTCTGATACACAACAATGATCTAACTCTTGCCGTGCACGGAATTGTAAACTTTGAGGAGGACTGCACATAATTCCAGAAGACTACAGGCACACTGATGGAATCAGTAGATACTTGACAGATACGGATCAATGCAGAGAAGTGTGAGATGATGCATTATCGAATGAAGAGTATTAAAAGACAACATAAACTAGGGAGATACGATGCTAATGAAGATGCAAGAATGGAGGGTATGATGTATTTGTGCAAAGTTCATTGAAAGTGGCAGAAAAGGTAGAGAGAGCAGTAAGTAAATCGTACAATGTCTTGGTTTTATTTAAAAGGGGATAGAGTACAAGAGCACGGAGATAATGTTGAACTTGTACAAACACCTGTTAGACGTCAGATGGAGTGTGGGGAAAGTGCAGAAGTGGTTTACAGGAATTGTTCCAGGAATAAGACACACCAATTACCGTATAAGGATAGGTGGAAGAAGTTGGGATTGGTCGCTTTGCAGAGAAAAAGCGTGACGAATAGATCTGAGAGAGTTTTTAAAAGTTATGATTTAGCTCGATCGAATAGTTAAACAGAAATTGTTCCTGTTCTTCAGAGGAACAAGAAAAACAGAGCATCGGGTTGAAATGATTTGCAAACGACGAAATTATTAAACGTGGAAAAAGACTTTTACTCTGACTAGTTGGGGTAAGGAATGCACTGCCCTGAAATGTGGTGGAGGTATGTTAAATTTGGCTATTCAAGAGGTCATTGGGTGATTATTTCGTTACAAATAACGTGCAAGATTGTGGGGCGGAAGTAGGGGATTGGGTGAGGGGCATAGAGGTTGACACCCAGTAATACTGTTAATTAAACTAACCAGATCAGGCAGGATGGATTGAATAGTCTTTTGCAGCGTAACTATTAAGTGAATCGGCGGGTTGAGGAAATGTTAAGAATGTTGAAGTACTGTGCCTGGGGTCGCAGAGGGGACAGTATTCACAGAAGGCTGGCAATGAAAGGAAGAAGATAAGTTTAGTTGGGGCATCCTGCTGGAGTTAGCAGAATTGACGGATGATTGAGCATTAAATTTTGAATGCAGAGACGGATGGCGTGGAAAGTAAGGACATGACGAACTCTGATGTTCTTGTAGGGAGGGGAAAAGTGAGGGTAGAAATGTGTGATAGCTTTATGAATCCTTCAAGAAAGGTGCCTCGTGGTTCACTCTACTTTCTTGGGACCATGTACCCTGGATCCTACGGATCACACTCTGACACCTGTTCTTGATCACACTGTCAGCTTATGTGCAGATCGGTAGCATCACTAAACTGGTGATGCTTCTGGGGTTCTCTGCGTTCTAGTAATTCATAGCTGCACCAGTCAAATGCTGCTAATGGGATTCCTGAGCTGTACTAAGTCATGAATGAAACCAAGGTTCTTTGCAATTCTCCTCCCCTAATCTAGTTAGCAACACCTGGTTGCATCTATTAGTTCCCTTGACTTTTCTGGCCCCTTACTACTCAGAGAACATCACCGTTTCAGAATGAAACACACTCCCCCTGCTCCCTCCCTCCCCCTCCAAAACAATTGGATGGCCACGGTCTAAGAGTCTCACCACTAGCTATATTAGCTGAATCTATCAACATAAGATCTCAGGATCAGGCCGATGACTTCAGTTTGCCCGAAAATGAGAAGAATATAATTTTAGACATTGAGTGGTTGGTACGTTATTGGATTCACCTCCTCATCAACTGCTTCGTATTCTCCCTCCACAATGTTCTTCATTTCCTCCATTCCATCACATCATTAATGTTGTTGAATCTCTGTCACTAACTCTCTGTTCCATCGATTATACTGGTCTAACTCTTTTTTTGTTCTGCAATTCCTTGTTTCAAAGCATACCTCATGCGTTCCGTTTTCTGTTTTGTTGTTTTTCAATTTCCATCCATCCCCAATTTTTTTTTAAAAAGTTGCATTCTCGGGCTAGCTGTTAAAAATTGTGATGGCTAGACAATATGTTGAAGGTGTTGGCCCCCTGTGTTCTCTGTCTATATCATGATGTTTAGATTGATTCTAATCTAAAAAGTGAGATTGTGGAGTTTTACATACATTCATGCAGTTTTTGAGCTCAGAGTTCTACTTGAATGCATGCAGTTTTTGAGCAAAGTAAAACAATGTAACCCTGCAAGTACAAATTTACCCCACAAATTATATGTGTGCATGTGGGTCTTTTTCTGTCTGTGTGTGTCTGTCTGTCTGGGTTGGGGCGTGTGAGTGTGAGAAAGTGTATGTGTGTGTAGTGAGTGCAGAGTGTCTTAAGTCTGTGAGGGGGTGCATGTGTGAGTGTGGGAGTGTGTGTGTCGGTGAGGGTGTGTGTGGGTGTCTTTGTGCGCGTCTGCGTGTATGTCTGTCCGTATAGGAGTGCCTGTGTGTGTGTGTGAGTTTGTGTGTGTGCAGGAGTACCTGTGTGTGTGTATAGTGCAATGGTGATCACCTGTAATGTGACATGAACTCAAGGTTCTGAACTCTGAGCTCTAAAGCTGTATGAATTTATGTAAAACTCTGTTATCTCACTTTTTAGATTAGAATCAATCTAAACGTCATGACATAGACAGAGAACACAGGGGGCCAACACTTTCAGCATATTGTCTCGCTATCACCATTGCTAACATCTAACCAGAGAATGCAACTTTTTTAAAAAAAGGTTTTGTGATTTACATATGAAAGGGGTGAAACTATCATTGTATTCGAACAGATGAAAGGCTTATCAGACAATCAACTTTTCAATGTATAATTTCAGTTACAGAAAACTGTAAATTTATTGCTATAAATTCTGTGTTAGGATTGAGCCCTCCACTATCACCTAATGAAGGAGCGTCGCTCCGAAAGCTAGTGTGCTTCCAATTCAACCTGTTGGACTATAACCTACTGTTGTGTGATTTTTAACTTTGCACACCCCAGTCCAACACCGGCATCTCCAAATCGCAATTAGATTAGATTACCTACAGTGTGGAAACAGGCCCTTCGGGGAACAAGTCCACACCGACCCTCCGAAGAGAAACCAACCCCCCCTATATTTACCCCGACTAATCCACCTAGCATTATGGGCAATTTAGCCTGGCCAATTCACCTGTGGGAGGAAACCATAGCACCCGGAGGAAACCCACGCAGACACGGGGAGAACGTGCAAACTCCACACAGACAGTTGCCCAAGGAGGCAGTTGAACCCGGCTCCTTGGCCCTCTTAGGCAGCAGTGCGAACCACTGAGTCACCGTGCTCTGTCGTTGTCATCGACGTGAATTAATTCTGAATCTGATTCCCAAAATAATTTGTTCATTTCAGGAACAAAAACCTTTTCACTGCTTCGTGATGGGACATCATTTCTCTGTCAATTCAGTTCTTTTGTCCATGGTTGAACTAAGGCTGTCATTAGGTCAGGAGCTGAGATAACCGGGAAGAACCTAAACTGGGCGTCACTGATTGCTGAGTGGGTTTTTATGATAGCACTGTTGATGACACTTTCCATCACTTTCCCAATGAGTTAGATTTGTCCTTTTTGGTGTGTACGGAACATACATCGATCAGAATGTGAAGGCATTCTCTCAACTTGGACACAACCATATCTCTTAAGCATCTCGAACTTCATGTTGCAAAATCACTCATTGGTTCTGAGTGGTTCAGTCTTCAGAATATAACATCACAACGTCAAAACTCCTGTCTTTCCAGCTTCTGTCTGAAGAGTAAAAACGCTTGTTAAAACTGCAATAAGCCGGCTCCATTCAACTCATTCCAAATCTGGAGTGCAGGTGCTATGCTCACAATTAATAAATGTATATCACACGTTTAGCCTCAGTTATTTATTTCTCTCTAACTGGAAAGGCATTCTCTATTTTCAATAGACATCAGCATCATACATAACTTTGTCTGGACAATACAACAGATATCAAGTTGGCATCGCAACCAGAAAATCTTTTTTTTCCCTAAAGAACGACTTTAATGAGCAATTTAACAAGCAGGACAAATGGATATTTCATCATTTTCTTCAACTCAGCTCGGAATTTATTCTGTGTCATTGCATAAATGCATGTGTTGGTGGAGGAACTTAATTGCTGAAGTATGAATCCTACTTCTCCAACTATAAAATGCAATCTGACAGAACTGTATCCCAACCACCTCATTTGATAACAGACAGAGTATGTCAGAAAAACAGCCCATAATACTAGAAAATTTGCAGATATAGCAAACATAAAAGTAATGGATTTTTTCCGGTTCTTCATTTCTTGGTCATGTTGATTCTCTGCAATTCGCTGGCTCCGGAATCTCTGGCGGACGATGTTAGCAGCTATGATGTGTCTGACCGTTAAGACATTAAACAGTAGAATGAGGACAAATGGGATACACGGGGTGGAAACATAATGAAGAAGTTCAATTATTCTCCATAGCAGTGTAAAGCGAACATTCATTGTTACATTGCAAAACCAAGGATCATTGGCAAGCCGATATTCACTTGTGTACATAAAATACCAGAAAATATTCTTGAGGCAGCTCAGCACAGCCACATTTCCTATAACTATAATCGCCATTTTCCCAGTGCAAAATTTAGTTTTCATCTTCTGACAACAAATGGCTACAAATCGATCAAAGGTAAATATGACTGTGAACCAGACAGAACAGTCTGTTGCTGCGTATAAAAGGACAGCATGGATATTGCACGCAGGAATGGACTTCACAAAGTAAAACTTCACCCAATGAGCTATCGGTATGTGTCTTATCATTAGATCGAGGATAACGACCAATAGATCCGCCGCTGCCATGGCTACCATGTAGTGGGTGACTGATTTACAAAGTCCACATTTACCTCTTGAGAGGATTACAATCGCCAGTACGTTAACTGCAGGGAGAGGAAATCAACAAAACAAGTACATAGAAGTAAAGCATCAAAAGTGGCAGTTTAAAAGAGCTCAGGATAAAATTGAAACTTCGAAGGAATTAATGGATTTAATTATTAAATATCATTCTAGAGCCATTTATAACAACTTCACTGACACTGAATACTACAAACATACCAAACAGGAGTAAGATGCAGTGTTGATCTGAAAAAAAATGGTATCGCCAAACCAGATGGTTAAGGGTTAATCATTCAGGGTTAATTTGATGTGACAGTGATAAATTACGTGGAAGACAGGCTTTGGTTGACGAGAAACAGAATATTGTGGCTCAGACACAGGAACCTGGGGTTCTTTCCTACATAACTAAATGCTTGGGGCAGGACTGAAAGTGACACACACTTCTGGCATAACACGTAACTTTGGATTCAGAATAGGTTAACATTAAGGAATTTGCCCCATTCACAGGACTTCCAACATCGGGCTGGAGTTTGTGAAACAAAGTTCATGGACCTTCACTATCAGACTGGGCCTCCTGAGACTGGCACCATGGAATTGAGAACAATTTCCAAGATCCGGCTGTCACTCAGGCGTGCCCGTAGTTGAACTGCAGAAGGAACTGACACTCACTTTTGAATATCTATAAAGTAGTTTAAGCTAATGGATTCACTCATTAGTTTGATCATAAACATGAACCAAATACATTCGCTCAAAAGTTTGGTTATAAAATTTACACAAATAGATTCGCTCATTAATTTGTTACATAAAGTGCCTTCCCGTAATAATTTGCTCAGAGGTATTGAGTAGATTAAGCGAGTAAATTTGCGATGAATTGAAACGCATGTGACTGCTTGACATCGCTTTGACCAGACCTTAAAGTACCCAATTAAGTGATTTGAACCTAACAATACTCAAGAATAGGCCACTTAACACTTCAAACCTGCTCCAACATTCAATATAATGTTGGTTGATCATCCAACTCAGTGCCCTTTTCCTAATTTCTCGCCATCACCTTTGAGCCCTTTCACCCTGAGAACTAACAATTTACTTACATAAGCTGCAAGGTGAAAGACAAGGAAAAATAAATTCTGCGACATAAGTGAATAGAAATTCGTATGAAGTAACACATCAGAGAGAAAAACGTAGTGTCAATATCAGGGTGAATTCCAAAACACCTTTGCTTTGTTGGAGACTATACTCAGTACAGGTTCTGCTCCTTGGCTCTACAAATTGATCATGGGTTTGTAGAGAAGAGTTAATAGATGACCCTGCTCCTAATCTTTATGCAACCGCCCCGGAGAAGGGTCATCGCAGGGTTCCTGCTCCTTATAAGAGTTCAAAGTCCATCGTTAACCTGAGATAGAAGAAATCAGTTCATGTTCCAGTTTCTGATGTGTGCCCTTCTCTTGACTTTGCAATTGGAATCAATGGAGGGCTCTGCTCTTGATCTCCAGACAGTATCCTCGGTTAGAGAGACGATCCTTTTTCTGATCTCCATACTTTTCTACTGGATCAGAGAGTTTGCGGAGAATTACGTACATTTTCAGGAAATGACAGCTGAATTATAAATTGTTATTGTCTTTAACAAATTAAGTTTGAACCAATAAGTTCAAAGGAGTTGTTGCAATTGCAATCTTCTTTTGAACTTTGATCAATCCCACCCTGGCAATGCTTTTATGCAACAGGGAAAAGGTACTGAAGCCTGGACACACGCACCAGCTGGATTCGAACAGTTTCTACCCTGCTGTTGTTAGAATACTGAATGGACTCACAACTCGTGGCATTCGCCTGGACGTGTGTTTTGATTTTTGCTGCTGTTTACCTATTTGTTGCTTAACTATGCTTTTTAACTATGTGATCTGCATATATTGTTCGCAAGACAAAGCTTTTGACTGTGCCTCGGTACACGTGACAATACATTTAATTCAATCAATTCAACAGAAGCTTCGTCATCAGATATTTAGAACGAAAATACAGCCAAAAACCTAATGTCCTACATGAACATGGCAATATGACTGGCAATGTAAAATAGCACAGTGATATTGTAGCTGGGCTGATAATCGAGGAAGCTGGGGTAACTTTCTGGGAATTTGCGTTCAAAGCCCACCACATGAGATGATGACAATCTGGAATTTCAAGTCAAACCATTGTATGTCTTCGCAAAAGAAAGTACATGATTCATGAATTCCCTTGAGGATTGCCTGGTCAACTGGACAAATGATTTCAAACTCCCAGCAAAATGGTTCCTGTGTCAACTGTCCACGGACATAAGCAAGCTATTCAGCTATATCATGGAATCCCTAAAATGCGATAAAAGACCATTTTGCCCAACAAGTCCACACCAAAGCTCTGAAGAGTAACCCATCCAGATCTATTCCCCAACCCTATTATCCTATATTTCCTCCTGACCAACGCACGTATCCTTCACATCCTTGAATGCTATGGGTAACTTAGCATGGCCAATTCTCCTAACCTGCACATCTTTGGACTGTGGCAGGAAACCAGAACACCCGGATGAAACCCATGCAGGCATGGGGAGAATGTGCAAACTCCAGATACAACCGTCCAAGGCTGGACTTCAGCCAAAGTCCCTGGCGCTGTGAGGCAGCAGTGCTAACCACTGAGCCACCGAAATAAAAGGCATCAAAACAGAAAGAAATAAATGAATATTGTCAGCGACCAGAGTACCAGAAATAAGTCACTTTTAGTCACATCTGGGGCTAGTTTCAAAAATTGGGAGATCTGTCTTATAGAATTTACAACCACATCACAGAATCAATGATTATAGACAATGACCTGGACAGCACCATTCCTCCCTTGCTTTGTCTTTTCTCACGGCAACAATGTCTAGTCTCACATTCAAGGTACACTCCATTGTGTTAGAACATAGAACATTACAGCGTAGCACAGCCCTTTCGGCCTTCAATGTTGTGCTGACCTGGAGAACCAATCTGAAACCCATCTAACCTGCACTATTCCATTTCCATCCATTTGTTTATCCGATGACTATTTAAATGCCCTTAAAGTTGGCGAATCCACTACTGCTGCAGATGAGAAGTTCCACGGCCCTACTGCACTCTGAATAAAGAAACTAACTCTGACATCTGTCCGATATCTATCATGCCTTCATTTAAAGCTATGTCCCCTCGTGCTACCCATTATCATCAGAGAAAAGAGGTTCCCACTGTTGTGAGGCACTTATACGGTGCCAAACGAAAGAGGCTTCAACAGCGGGAACAGCTCAGCAGTGGATATTCATGGGACTCTGTGGATTATAAGTAGCAAGAGAATTCTACTTCAATACAAACTCATGGCCCCGAATCGACAATTGTCATTAAACAGTGAATCAACACAGAGTCGAAAAACGGTGCAGAAGGGAATACCAGAAGCAACATGGAACATGCTTAAAGTTGAGGGCTCATGTGATGAAGAATTAACCAGAACTAATTGCGTGACGAACTGCCAAAGCAGCGACAGAAATACAGACTTAAACAAATTTTATGACCAACTGATCAGAACTAAATGCAGCTGTCCTGCCACATCCAGTGGTCATCGGTGGTGGAAATTCAACCAGAAAAAAGTGAGAGAACGCTCCACAAATATCCACCATCCTTCAACTGGCGGTGCAAAAGATAAGCTTAAAGCCTTTACAACTATCTTCAGCCACAAGTACTGAATGGATGATCGATCTACACTCCTCTAAAGGCTCTTTATCCAATTCAGTTCACTCCACAGGATGTTAAGAAATGGCTGGAGGCACTAGTTATTGCAAAGTCTATGGGTCCAGCAAATATGACAAGTGCTCCTTAACTTGTTGTGCACACAGCCAATCTATTCCTGCGCACCAAACAAAAGGGCACTTACTCGGCATTGTAGAGCATTTCCCAGGAATGTTCTGCATACAATAAACAGAATAAACACATCTGGCCAATCCCCAGCCCATTGGATTCCTCCCAAACATCAGAAAATGAAGGGAGGGATCATCAACAATTCTTTCAAGCAGAACTTAGCAATAACCAGCTCACTGAACCTGAGAAAAAAGAACAGAAATTACTGGAAAAATTCAGCGGTCTGGCAGCATCTACAAACAGGAAGCACCGTTAGTGCTTCACGTTCACGGATACTTACAAATAACTCGAAACGTCAACTGTGCTTTCTCTCCAAGGATGCTGCCTGCAGAGATTTCCCAGCAATTTCTGTTTTTCTTTCAGATTTCCGGCATCCACAGTTCTTCCATTTTTTTTCTCTTCACTGATATTCAATTTGGATTCTGTCAGGCCTATTCAGCTCCTGAACTCATGACACCTTCGGTTCAGAAAAGGAAAAAAGAACTGCATTCAAAAGGTGAAATGAGACTGATTGCACTTGATAGCAAAGCAGCATTTGATTGAGTAAGAAATGAGCGAGATTAAAACGAGTGTCATTTGGAATCAATGTCAAATCTGCAGGAACTGTAGTCATACCTAACGCCTGTCCCCTCAGCATTAGCACATCTCTGGAGGAGTTCCTTCGCGCTACATCCTCTGTCCAGCCATGTTCAGCTGCAACATGACAAGGCTAGCAGTGGGGATGGTACTGATGATTGTACATACCCTGCAATGCTTGCAACTTCTCAGATACTGAAGCAGTCCATGCTTAAATTCGGCTAGACCTGCACAGTATACAGGTTTGGGCTGACAAATGGCGAGTAATATTTATGCCACACATGTGCCAGCTCAACAAGAGGGAGCTGAGCTGTGGTGCCTCGACATTTAATAGCATTATCATCACGGAATTCCCCAGAATCAAAGTTTTCCGTTCACCATTGACAATATTAGCCAGATAAATATTGTGCTTACAAGATCAAGTCAAAGGCAAGATATGCTACAACGTGTAACTCATCTGACTCCCCAAAGACTGCCCAGCATTTAGGAGTTACAAGTCAGGAGTATAATGGAATAATCCCCAAATTTCCTGGATTAGTGAAACTCCAACAACAAGCTGGAGAAACTTCACACCACTGAGCAAAGATCAGCCTTCGTGATTAGCACCACAGACACAATTACCTCTTCCAACATACCTAGTCGCAGCAGTGTATGCTTTAGAATTACAAGTTACTTCAGAAAACTCTTTTCAAATCCACAGCCTCTAAAATCTGGACTGACGAGTCCAGCAGATAGATGGAAACAACAGGATCTGCAGCAGCCTCCAAACGACCCATAATTCTTGTTTGAAAATACATTGCTTTTCCTTCATTGGTGCACAGCCCTAACACCGGAACCTGCTCAGAAACAGCATTTTGAGCGTACATACACCAAAATAACTGCAGTGGCTCATCACCCGATCCTCAAGGGTAAATAGCGATGGGAAATAATTACTGCTACCGCCAAAGACGCTCACATCCTGTGTAAATATGCTTGCAGGTCAAATCAAGTAAATATGTAATCCCTCAAATACGGCCCTGAAGCAGGAATATGATAGAGATCAGGTGTTCAAAAATATCCAGTCCGTCTCCGATATAATACACAAACACCGTCCTTTTAGCATCTAACTTGTTTCCCTAAGTGACTTAGCATTTGATAAATATTCCTACTGATCAGCATTTTAAAAAAAGCAGTGAACTCAAGAACAGTTATTTCTGGTCTAAAAAAGTACTCAATCCAGAAACATGCTCTGTACATCCGATAATTCTAAATGTTGAATGGCAAATATATAGAACCAGAATATGAATGTATAGTAAACGGTTAGTTACGAGCTACCGGCTGTAGTCATAGAGTAATATATTTTTTAAAAAAACAAGAATTTATGACAAACGTGGTTTAGTGAATTATTGCGGCGAGGCGAACGAAACCAGATCAAACATAACATTAACGAGATGGAAGAACATTACATCAGTACACTTAAAGAGCACAGCAATAATAACTCTATACAATGACTTACAACAAACGCCAACAGCAGCGAGGACAGGATAGTATACCTTCTTGATTTTCTTCAGTGACTGCAGTATCTGAACGTCCAATGGAACTGATGGTTTTTGCGACGCTGGTTGGTTCAAATGCATTTTTCCCTGGGTGTGCAGAATCGTTTGACTCTGTGCTTCAGACCACACTTCGTGTTGATCAGGGAATCTTGAGAGGAGCATGTTATTTATCACTAAGACAAAATCCCTGGTGATAGTCACTGTTCCCACGGAGATTGGCGTTAGTCACAGTCATTAAACAAACAGAATCTGCAAACTCTGCGCTATCAATCTTCCAAACTATCAGATGTGTCAACAATAGTTGGAATATCACCAGCCATTTGTAAAAGAGAATTCCAAATGCCTGCCGCAATTTGCGTGCACAGTTATTCCCAGAATTAACACATGGCCGTCACCTACTGGCTATTGGAGCTAGAAGTGAAATGCAGGACTGAGTGCGAAATGCCCCTCGATACCGATTGTTTATGGAAGTGAAAGAACGAAAGGAAACGAGGAGGAGAAGAATATTTAATAAGGTGGACGTGAATTCGTTGGAGAAATAAAATGACAGATAATCATTTCATCATTGAAGCTCCACAACACAGAAGACTTCGTGACTTTTGTATCGGTACCAACTAATGGGGAGTGTTAGCTCATAGCCCTGAAACTTGCTGTTCTTCATAAAAGCATAAGAACTAGAGCAGGAATACGCCGTCCGCCCTTTGAGCCTGCTCCGCCATTAGATAAGATCATGGCTGATCTTTTCATGGCCTCAGGTTCACTTACCCGCCCTCTCCCCTTAACCCTTAATTGTTTTATTTTGCAAGAAAATCTACCTTAGCTTTAAAAGGTTTTACTGAAGTAGGGTCAACTAGTTCCCTAAGCAAGGAATTCCATGGATTAACGGGCGGCACGGTGGCACAGTGGTTAGCACTGCTGCCTCACAGCGCCTGTAGACCCGGGTTCAATTCCCGACTCAGGTGACTGACTGTGTGGAGTTTGCACGTTCTCCCCGTGTCTGCGTGGGTTTCCTCCGGGTGCTCCGGTTTCCTCCCACAGTCCAAAGATGTGCGGGTCAGGTGAATTGGCTAAGCTAAATTGCCCGTAGTGTTAGGTAAGGGGTAAATGTAGGGGTATGGGTGGGTTGCGCTTCGGCGGGTCGGTGTGGACTTGTTGGGCCGAAGGGCCTGTTTCCACACTGTAAGTCTAATCTAAAGTCTAATCTAAACAGCATTCTTGGTAAAGTTCTTTCTCAATCTTAAGGCTCTGCCCTCTTGCCCTTGGTTCAGTGCCAGTGGAAACATCCTCTCTACTACAATCTTATCCAATCCCTTCATAATTTTATGTGTTTCGATAAGATCACCCTCAGTCTTCTTAATTCCATTGAATATAATGTCAACCTAACCAGTCTTGCCTCATAAACTAACATTGTCAACTCAGGTATCAACCTAGTGAAACTCCACTGCACCCCCTCCAGTGCCAGTACATCCTTTCTCAAGTAAGGAGACCAAAACCACACAGAGTACTCCAGGTGTGACCTCACCAGCACCATTACTTCTCTGCAACATTACTTCTCTGCACTTAACCTCAATCCTTTTAGCAATGAAGGATAAATTTCCATTTGCCTTCCTAATCACTTGTTGTACCTACAGAACAATCTTCTGTGATTAATGCACAAGGACATTCAGGTCTCTCTGCATAGCAGCATGCTGCAATATTTTACCATTCAAGTAATAATCTTTTTTTACTGTTACTCCTACCAAAATGTATGACTTCACATTTATTAACATTGCGTTCTATCTGCCAGACCTTTGCCCACTCACTCAATGTATCTTTGTTCCTCTGCAAAGTTTCACAGTCCTCTGCACACTTTGCTCTCCCACTTATCTGAGTGTCATCTGCAAGCTTTGAAATGGTACACACATGGTCCCCAACTCCAGATCATCTATATGAATTGAAAATAATTGTGGTCTCAACACCATTCCCTGTGACATGCCACTAGTCATTGATTGCCAGCGAGAATAGCATTCATTTAACCCCACACTTTACTTCCAGTTAATCAACGAATTCTCTGTCCATGTTAATACTCTACCCTAACACCATGCATCCTTATCTTATGCACCAGCCTCTTGTGAAGCACTTGTTGAAGGTATTTTGGAAATCTAGGTACACCACATCCACTGGATCCCCATTGTTCCACCTAGCTTGAGATGTCTTCATAGAATTTCAAAAGATTTGTCAGGCATGACATGCCCTTCATGAACCCATCCTGCATGTCTACAATGGAACATTTTTTTGAGATGCCCTGTTACTTCTTCCTTGATAATAGACTCAAGTATCTTCCCCAGGGCAGAGGTTAAGCTAACTGGTCTATAATTCCCCCTGTTTTGTATACCTTTCTTTTAAACAGTGGTATCATATTTGCTGTTTTCCAATCTGCTAGGACTGCCACAGTGTCCAGCGAATTTTGGAAAGTTATTGCAGTGCACCTGCTGCTTCGCCTGCCATCTCATTTAGCACCCTGGGGTGCATTCCATCAGGGCCAGGAGACGTATCTATCCTTAGGTCCATAAGCTTGCCCAACACGAGCTCTTCAGTAACAATGATTGTGTTCAGGTCCTCACCTACCTTCGTCTCTTTGTCAATTACTGGCGTGTTATTAGTCTCCTCCACTGTGAAGACCGATACAAAGTGCCTGTTCAATGCAGTGGCCATTTCATCATATCCCATAACTAAATGCCTCTTCTCATCCTCTAAAGGACAAATGTTTACTTTTGACACTCTTCTTCGTTTTACACATTTATAGAAACTTTTGCTATCTGTCTTCATATTTAGAGCTAGTTTTTTTCACATGTTCTATTTTACTTTTCTTTATAGCTCTTTTTGTGGCTCTCTGTTGACCTTTAAAGTTTTCAAAATCTTCAAGTGTCATGCCGTTTTTGGCCACTGTATATGTTTTTTCTTTCAGTTTAGTAGGCTCCTTACACCCATGGCAGATTACCCCTTTTCTGACAGTCCTTCTTTTTCACTGGAATATACTTTTGCTGAGCATTTTGGAAAACTTTCTTGAAAGTCCTCCACTAATTGTCAGCTGTCCCACCACAAAATCTTTGTTTCCAGCCTACTTTAGCCAGGTCCCCACTCAATATATTGCAGTCACCCTTGCTCAGGCACAGACCCTGATTTTGGACTTTATCTCCCCACTCTCCGTCTGCATTCTAAATTCAACCATACTGTGATTGAATTCTATTCTTCCAAGAGGACCCCTAGCTATGTGGTCATTAATTATTCCTGTCTCATTACACAGGACCAGATCTAGGATAACTTGCTCCCTCGTTGATCCCATTACATACTGTTCAAGAAAACTATCATGGATACACTCAACAAACTCCTCCACAAGGCAACTCTGACTGAACTGGTTCAACCAATCTACATGTAGATTAAAATCCCCCATGATAATAGCCGTACCATTTTTACAGGCCTTAGTTATTTCTGTGTTTATTGCCTGCCCCAATGTGATGGCATTATTTGGTAGTCTATAAGACTATGTCTATCAGTGGCTTTTTCTTCAAGTTTCTAATTTCCACCCAAATGGATTCAACCTCCTTCTCCACAGAACCAATATCATATCTCAGCACTGCCCTCATGTTGCCCTTGAATATCAGAGTTACACCACCTCCGTTCCATTCCTGTCTGTCCTTCCAAATAGTCTGGTACCCCTGGACATTTAACTCCCAGTTGTGATCATCCTGTAATTATGTTTCCATCACGGCTACCAAATCATATTCATTTGCAATGATTTGTGCCATTAACTCATCAAGCTTGTTCCGAATGCTATGAGCACTCAGGTAAAGTGCCTTAATGCTAGCTTTCTTACCATCCTGATTCGCAACATCTCTAATATCTCCTGATTTATCCTTCCCTTTTGCTTCTTTCATAGTCTGACTTGAACCTAAACCCTCCTGCACACATGCCAACCTGATATTTACCTTTTTATTACCATTATATCTCTTGTCGATTTGCCTTTCCCTTCCCCCTGACTCACAAGTTTAAATGCCTAGTGAGAACCCTCCTTATCGTTTTCGCTAGAACACTGTTTCCAGATTAGTTCAGGTAGAGACCATCCCACTGGTACGGATACCCCGGTTCTAAAATTGATGCCAATTCCCCATGAAATGGAACCCCTCTTTCCTACACCATTCCCTTAGCCACGTGTTTACTTCCCTAATTTTCTCATCCCTAATCCAATTTGCACGTGGCTCAGGCAGTAATCCGGAGATTATGACCCTGGGGACCTGTTCCTTAATTTTGTTCCTTGAGCTTGATAATCCCCAAACAGATCCTCTGTCCTTGCCTTGTCTATGTTGTCAGTCCCAACGTGGATCACAACAACTGGATCCTTCCCCTTCTGCTTCAATATCCTTTCAAGCCAGTCAGAGATGTCCTGCACCCTACACAGGCAGGCAGCATACCATGCGGGACCCCCAATCCAGCTTGCAAAGGATACTCTCAATCCCCCTAATCGTAGAAGCCCTAAAACTACCACTTGTCTTTTACTACTCCCCTCTTGAACACCCTCCTGCACCATGGTGCCATGGTCAGCTGGCTCATCCTCCATGCAGGAGAAAGTGAGGACTGCAGATGCTGGAGATCAGAGTTGAAAACTGTGTTGCTGGAAAAGCGCAGCAGGTCAGGAAGCATTTAAGGAGCAGGAGAATTGACGTTTCGGGACGTTTCCTGAAGAAGGGTTGATGCCCAAAACATTGATTCTCCTGCTTCTGGATGCTGCCTGACTTGCGGCGCTTTTCCAACAACACATTTTTCAGCTCATCATCCATGCAACCATTTTCCTCATTGATACGGGGAGCAAGAATCACATACCTGTTTGATAAGGTAAAAAGCTAAGCTCCTTCAATCCTGAACTCAGGATCCCCCTACCTGACTCATTTGCAATCGCACTCTGTTGTGCCTGATCACTAACTGAACTTGAATTACTTAATCTACCATGTGTGACTGTCTCCTGAAATGAAGCATCCAAGTAACTCTCCCCCTCCTAGATGTGCCACAATGTTTGATGCTCAGATTCCAGATCATTGACTCTGAGCCAGACTCCTTCCAGCAACCAACACTTGCTGCAGATGTAGTCACTGCAGTTCACAATGGGTCAGACAGCAGCCATATCACACAGCTACAGCACATCACCCGACAAGCCATCTCTACTTAATTAATTTATACAAATTTATGAGTTAAATAATTTCTCGTACTTCTTTGTTGTGGTCTTATTCAAATAACCAATGAATAGATTCAGTAAATAAAAACGAAACTTTTTTTAAACAATCACATGATACGAAAGAAATACAAATGAAACTGTCGCACCTTATCAACACACCACAGAGTCCTTTTTTTTAGTTAGAGCAGGAGGGAGGGTAGTGTAGTGTCTCAGGTTCAGCTGCTGCCCAAATATATTCCCAGCTGCCCACTGGTCCTTGCTGTTGCCTCTTCCAGGAAACATCCACAATCTTTTCAATGCGATTAGATCTTATCCCTCTGTCATCCCTTCAGATAACTTGTTCCATAACAATCATGTTATCATGATTGAGTGAGGACATGCTCCCAAATCTACCTTTTAATTCATTTTACCAATAGTTTTCAATCTGTACTTCTGCTGAGGTAAAATGTAAGATTTCCATTGGATTAAAAATTTCAATTAAATCATTTTCCATGTCCACTTTTCTAACACAACATATCCAATTTGTCCTCACACTTCATACAGTCCCGTAAGAGAGATCCCATCGTGAGTGGAATGTGGTCCGAAATCGAGGAATTTAGTGGCAATGAGGGAAGTTGGTGCAGAGAGGAACGAACTGTGTTTTGCTTTCTTTTTCCTGGGGCTCATAGTTGGTGAGATTTTTTTCAACAGGATAAGTGGTAGCCTACGGTTAGGGTCAAGAGGTTTAGGCCTTTCATCAGGAAGGACTTTTGCCTGAAGATTCCTAATGAAGGGCTTCTGCCAAAAATGTCGATTCTCTTGCTCCTTGGACGTTGCCTGACCTGCTGTGATTTTCCAGTGCTGCGCTCTCGGCTCCGATCTCCAGCACCTGCAGTCCCCACTTTCGCCCAGGGTTAGGGCCTAACACAAGAGTGATACTGCAGGCAACCAGAACTGTATTAGTTGATCATAGCTACTAATATGGCATTTTTTATAGGCTACTTTCAGATTGAAGGTAAACGGGAGAAATATTTTCAGGCCACAACCTAAAAAACCAGTACCAAACTTTGAGAAAAAAAAAATCAAATTAAGAACAGTGTAATCAAAATAGAGATACGAGGTCAGGAAATGTATTTTACCTGCATGATGTGGGATGTGGTGGACCCCATTGTGGTTCGAAGTGTTACTTGCTTCAAGTACTTCAGCTCAGAATTAGTGAGCTGGAGTTTGAAGTTTAAACATACACCACATCAGGAAATGGTGAGAGAGAAATGCAGTTGTAATTGGGGACAGTATATTCGGGGGAATAGACACTGTTGTCTGAGGCCAGGTTCAAGAGTCCCAAAGGTTATGTTGGCTGCATCGTGCCATATTTCATCCAGGCTACAGAGGAACTTGGAGTGAGAGGGGAAAGATCTGGTAGGTATCAATGACATAGCTAGAAAGAGGAAAGAGGTTCTAGTGTAGGCATATGAGCATCTAGGGGCTAAACTAAAAATTAGAACAAAAATGGTAATAATCTCTGAGCTTCCACCTAAGCCACAAACAAATTGGTACAGAGTCAACAAGATACAAGAGGTGAATGCAAAGACGGGTTTGGGAGAAACGCATTCAAGTTTATGGGACAGCAGCATCAGTACTGGGGAAGGAGGAAACTGTTTTGATGGGGTGGACTCCACCTAATTCATGATGAATCACATAACTAGGGCTGTGGATAGGGTTTTGATCTAAATAGTGGGGTTTGGATTCAGCCTGGGCTCAGTTATATAGAAAATTATTGCTACCTTAAAGGAGGGAGGGATCAGCAGACATTATAGTTTTCAAAACAAGCAACTTGACACAGATTATGGAAAGGGTCAGGAATCTAACTTCAGACATAGCAGAGAAGGGGACAACTATGAGAAGCGGAGCAGTCAATGCAGGACTGAGGGTGGTGTACTTAATGCAGGCCGTATTCAAAACTGTGTGAAAGAGCTTGTAGTGCAGATTTAAATAGGTGGTAAAATGTTGCGGATATGACAACAAGAAGTGATATAGAATTATAAAGCATCAAATCTGTGTGGGCACTGTTGAAGAACTGCAAATGAATAAATACCGTGGGCATTGTGTACAGGTCTCCTACTAGAAATCAAGATATGGAGAAGATAATGAATTGAGAGTTAGAAAAGCATGTAATAAAAGGGACCATTACAATAATCATTGGGGGAGTTCAGTATGCAGGTGGACTGGGAAAAACAGATCTCAAGAAAAGGAATATGTGGAATGTCTACCAGTTTCTTTGTGGAGCAACCTGTTAAACAGCCCACTAGGAAACTAGCAATTCTAGATTTGGTGATGTCAAATGAGGCAGACTCGATGAGAATCCTGAGGTGAAGGAATCTGTCGATTGCAGTAACTTTGAGAGGGAAAAGTTGGAACTAGATTGAATGGTATTACAATTGAGTAAAGGTAACTACGATAACATGAGGAAGGTGCTGGCCAGTTGACTGGAAGATGGTGGAGCAGTAATGGTATGGGCTTCTGAAGGCAATTCGGGGATGCGACAAAAATTCATCTCAGGGAAGAATAAGCAAACTAACTGGAGGATGAGGGAAGTTAGGGACAGCATAGAAGGGAAAGGAAAGCTTCAAACTGGTGAAGATCAATCGGAAGCCAGAGGATTAGGAAGCCTTTAAAAATCAGCATAGAATAATGAAAAAATGGCGTTGCAACCCGAAATATGAGAATAAGCTGTCCAGTAATTGAAAGAAAACTGTAAGAGTTTTTTTTATTATGTACGGAAAAGCTCAGAGAGCAGCGAGTGAATGTTAGGCCACTGCAAAATGAGGCTGGAGAAGTAGTAATGGAGAGAAAAGCAGTATTGGAGGAACTGAATGAATATTTTACATCAATTTTCATACTAGAATGCACCAGCAATATACCACAACTTCAAGAGAGTCAGGGGGCTGAGGTGAATGTAGTGAACATCACTGAAGATATGGTGCTGCGGAAGCTGAAAAGTCTGAATGTAGATCACTCACCCGGCTCAGATGGACTACATCCCAGAGTTCTGATGGAAATAGTTGAGCAGATTGTGGAAGCATTGGTAGTGATCTTTCAGGAATCACTGGAGGGTCCAAGAGGACTGGAAAATGGCTCATGTAATATCCCTATTTAAGAAGGGAGAGAGTCAGAAGATGGGAAACTATAGGCCGGTTAGCCTAACCTCAGACATTGGAAAGATTTCAGTGTTTATTATTAAGGATGAGATTGTGGAGTACTTGGAAGCTCACGGTAGAATAGGGCTGTCAGCACGGCTTCACCAAGGGGAGATTATGTCTAACAAATCTGTTAGAATTATTTGAGGAGGTAACAAGCATATTAGACAAAAAGAAACAGTGAATGTGATCTATTTGGATTTCCAGAAGGCAAAGTATATTCTGACATGGATAGAGTATTAGCTGACTGGCAGAATACAGAGAGTAAGGATAAAGTTGTCTTTTCCAGAATGGCAACCAGTGACGAGCGGAGTTCTACAATTATTTATGTTATGTATTCACAATCTGGACACTGGAACTGAAGGCATGTTTGCTAAATCTGTAGATGACACAAAGATAACCGGTGACAGGTAGTGTTGAGAAAGTAGGGAGGCTGCAGAAGAACTTGGACATGCTGAGCAAGTGGGCAAGGAATTGGCAGGAAGAATATACGAGAATGTGCACTTTGACAGGAAGCATTTGCTAAATGCTAACATGTAGATTCGATTGGCAGCTGCCCTGTGGCTGGGATATTTTCTCCATCGCTATATTTATAATTTCTATTTCACAGCAAATGTAATGTTTCCCAAAGAGAGAAAGACTTGTCTTTATATATCAACTTTAACAAGCTTACGGTGTTTGAAAACACTCTGAACATACTGATGCAATTTTTTAACTATATTCAATATCGTGGTACAGGAAAATAACAGCTAGTATGCACAGCAACCTCCCACAAAGAACAATATGATAATATCCAAATAATCTGTTTCAATGATAAGGAATATGGCATCCATATTGCCCAAATATCAGTGAAAACTCCCTGGCTCTTTTGCAAAGCAATGGTTTGAGACCTCTTACATTTATCTTGATGGCAGACAGGGCTGTGTTTTAACTTATCTTCAAGACAGCTCTTCCAACATTGCAGCATTCCTTCAGCAGAATGAAAGAATTTGGACCTTTTTAAACTTTTGGGATGCTGGAATCTGTAATCAGTTTATCTCTATAACTCACAATCTGTGTTTGAGTTGACAATAGACAATAGGTGCAGGAGTAGGCCATTCTGCCCTTCGAGCCAGCATCACCATTCATTATGATTATGGCTGATCATCCTCAATCAGTATCCTGTTCTTAAATATCCCCATAATCCTTGATTCCACTATCCTTAAGAGCTCTATCCAACTCTTTTTTGAAGGCATCCAGAGACTTGGCCTCCACAGCCTTCTGGGGCAGAGCATTCCATACACCCACCACGCTCTGGGTGAAGAAATTTCTCCTTAACTCTGTTCTAAGTGGCCTACCCCTTATTTTTAAACTGTGTCCTCTGGTTCGGGACTCACCCATCAGCGGAAACATGCTTCCTGCCTTCAGAGTGTCCAATCATTAAATAATCTTATATGTCTCAGTCTGATCCCCTCTCAGCCTTCTAAACTCAAGCATATACAAGCCAGGTCACTCCAATCTTTCAGTGTAAGATCGTCCCACCATTCCAGGAATTGACCTCGTGAACCGACGCTGCACTCCCTCAATAGCCAGAATGTCTTTCCACAAATTTGGAGACCAAAACTGAGCACAATATTCCTGGTGTGGTCTCACCACGGCCCTGTACAGCTGCAGAAGGACATCTTTGCTTCTATACTCAATTCCTCTTGTTATGAAGGCAAGCATGCTATTAGCTTTCTTCACTGCCTGCTGTACCTGCAGGCTTGACATGTTGTGACATGTACCAAGATGCAGTGAAAAGTGTTGTTTTGCATGCTGTACAGGCTGATTTTACTATGCAAAGTGCATCAGGGTAGCAGATCAGAGTGCAGAATACTGCATTCATTCCTGATGAAGAGCTTATGCCCAAAACATCGATTCTCCTGCTCCTCGGATGCTGCCTGACCTGCTGTGCTTTTCCAGCACCACACTCTCAACTCTGGTCTCCAGCATCTTCAGTCCTCACTATTTCCTGCAGAATACAGTAATACAGTACAGCCACAGAGAGGGCACATGGACAAAGATCAGAATTAACATTTGACAGATCAATTCAAAAGTCTGATAATGGCAGGGAAGAAGCTGTCCTTACATCTCTTGGCACATGTATTCAAAATGTATATCGTCTACCTAAGTGGAAGAGAGTATAACTGGGGTGGGAGGGGACTTTGATTATGTTGGTTGTTTTCCTGATGCAGCGTGAATTATGGATGGAGTCAATGGGTGATCAGCTGGTTTGGGTGATGGACTGGGCTGTGTTCACAACTCTCTACAGTTTCTTGCAGTCTTTCGAAGGGCAGTTGTCATAGTATGTTGTGATGCACCCAGATAGGAGGCTGTCTGCGGTGCATCTATAAAAATGGGTAAGAACCCTTGTGCACATGCTGAATTTCCTTAGTCTCCCGAGGAGCAGAGGCATTCTTACTCTTTCTTGACAGTTCTCCCTGAGCTGACATACCATGTAGAAGATATGATAGAGACAGTCAGAAGGAGTGAAGCAGAGGAGAATTTATTATTGAAGTAAAATAAACATGCTTAACAAAAGACAACATAGACAGCATAGAGTGATCCTCAAATGCAGGTCCTCTGAGTTTCTTACATACAGGCAAAGTATTTGTCCTCTTCCTGAATTGTGTGTATGGAGGACTTTTGTTCAATTGTTTTCCTTGTTTTAAATTCATTTGCAGGAAGTGGATATTGCTGGCTTGGCGAACATTTATTTTCCATTCCTTAATTTGTTGCATGTGTTCGTGGTGGCTGCCTTCTTGAAAGCAACAGACTTGCATATAGGGACACACAGCAATTTCTAGAGAGGTAGTTCATGGTTTTCAGCCATCAACAGGAAAGGAACAGCAATAAAGTTCCATGTCAGGATGGTGTGTGGCTTGGAGGGAACCTACAGGCGGTACCCTGCCCATGTATCGATTGCCCTTGTCTTTGTCAGTGATAGGGATCACAGGTTTGGAAGGTGTCACTGCAGAGTGATAGTGATGTCTATATCAATCTTGACATTTCTGTGTTTATCATTCATTCAGACTGTCTCTATACAATATTTGGATATGAGTTCTAATAATCCATTCAGTTGGTTAAAAATGAGTTGCCCGCTTTATCTCACCCACATGGGACACCCACGAGTCCACTAACTGAAAACAGATCCTCATTTCTTGTTCTAAATACTATCCCCAGATGCTCATAGAATCATTGAATCACTGCAAAAATAGAAACAAACAAAGACAGGAATTGGGAGTGGGAGTAGGTCATTTAAGCCTGTTCTGCCATTTAACATGATCAGAGCTGATCTTATACTGGTCTCAATTCCATTTGTCAGCCTGATCCCTAAAGGAGAAAGTGAGGACTGCAGATGCTGGAGATCAGATCTGAAAATGTGTTGCTGGAAAAGCGCAGCACGTCAGGCAGCATCCAAGGAGCAGGAGAATCAAGGTTTCGGGCATACGCCCTTCTTCATATACGCCCTTCACATACACCAACGTGTCCACACAGGGGAGAAACCATTCCAGTGTGAGCTGTGTGACAAATCATTCTCACAGCCAGGAACCCTTCAAATATACCAATGTTCTCACACAGGGGAGAAACCATTCCGGTGTGAGCTGTGTGACAAATCATTCTCACAGCCAGGAACCCTTCAAATATACCAATGTTCTCACACAGGGGAGAAACCATTCCGGTGTGAGCTGTGTGACAAATCATTAGCAAGGTCAGGAAGCCTCCAAGCTCACCAGTGCATCCACTGAGAAAGTGAGAGATTTGTGACAACTCATTGCCAACTTAATTGAGACTCCTGCTCCATCAGAAGATTCATACAATAGAGAAGCCATTGAGGTGTGAGGTGTGTGACAAATCATTCTCGTGGTCAGAGTACCTCCACATACACCAAAGTATTCACCCAGGAGAGAGATTGTTTCAGTGTGAGGTGTGTCACAAATCATTCCCCATTTCTTTGAGACTCCTGCTCCATGAAAGGATTCACACAGTGAAGAAAAATTCATTTGCAAGTTGTGTGACACTTTATTCTACGAGTCATCAAATCTACACAAGCATCAATGCATTCACACAGGGACGAAAGCACTCATGTGAAGTTTCCAAAACATCATTCTCAAGGTCCTAGAACCTCTTGCTTCCTCAGAGGATCCACACACGGAACTAGCCCTTCAAGTGTGAGGTTTGTGATGAACATTTCATGATGTCTTCATCATCTGGGAATCTACAGGATTCACGCTTGGGAGAAGTTCTTCAGGTGCAATGTTTTTGTTCAGTCAGTGTAACTCCTGATCCATTAACACACTCACCACCGAGAAATCCTTTCCGAGTGAATTCCGTAACAAAGCCATTGCACTGCTGTTTCTTGTCCTGGAACACCAATGAACCTGCATGATACACCAAAACCAGTATGACATGTCTCAGGATTGTTTCACAGACTGTTCCTCTCCTACCATGCACCAGCATCTCCATACAGACTCAGAGTCAGGTCAAGCGATTCGCTTGCATGGAGTGTTGTCTGTGTTGCTTACCCTCCAGTGCTCACACAGAGGGAGCTGTCACTCCAAAGCACTGTCTGTCTTTAACCTCTCCCACCATTAGGCCATTCTTCTGGGAAGAAATCAGATTGTCCAACATCACCAAAAGAAGGCTCCATCAGAGCACAGCTTTGAGTGTAAAGTTTGTAATGAGCTTACAGCATAGAATGGTCTGTCATATTTGGGCACAGAACAAGAAACAGCTTTGACTCACATTACATGACTAGCTTAATGACTATTATGTCAATTCTGAAAGTCAAATAAAACACAAAGCTTTCAGCCATTCATTCTTCCTCCCACCAGATTCATATTGACTTGGCAACTTGCTTGGTCACATTCTTAAATTGATCATAGACTACATTCAGGATAAAGCATCAGAAATTGCATTTACTTTCACAGAAATATGTGCATTTTTTGTTATATTAGACACTTAAGATCCCAGCTCCATCTGGACAATCTTGGAACCTTACCTTCAAATCATTCCACGAACCACAGGGGAATATGGTCCTAAGACTGACAGTTTCGATGGATCCACTTCACAAATAAAACTTGAAATGTTGAAGAGCTGCTAACACTGCCAATGCTTCCTTTCCAATTGTTGAGTACTTCTGTTGATGTTCGTTCAATTTTTTTCAAAAAAATAAGCCGAGGACTTTTCCACTCCAGTCTCATCATCCTGTAAGAGTACTGGTCCAGTTCCAAAGTCGCTAGCATTTACTTCTAATTTGAATGATTTATTAAAGTTAGGTGCAGTTAATACAGGTTCAGGTAAGTTACTTGAGAAGATTCTGAGGCATAAGATACACATGGACTTGAAAAGACAGCATTTGATTAGGAATAGTCAGCATGGCTTTTTTTTTGGATGAGTTAGATTATTACTTAATAGTAAATTAAACAGACCCTTCGGCTCAACAAGTCTACACCGACCCACAAACCCCCAGATCCATTCCCCTTACATTTACCCCTTCAACTAACACTACGGGCAATTTAGCATGGCCAATTCACCTAACCTGCACATTTTTTGGACTGTGTGAGGAAACCGGAGTACCCACGGGAAATCCACACAGGCACGGGGAAAATGTCCAAATTCCACACAGATAGTCACCTGAGGCCGGAATTGAACCCGGGTCTGTAGCGCTATGAGGGAGCAGTGCTAACTACTGTGCCACCCACGCTTTGGTGAAGTGACCAGGAAGCTTCATGAGGGCAGGGCAAAAAACAAAGTCTGTATGGATTTCAGTGATGCCTTTGATAAGGTTCCACTTGATGGGCTACTCTGGAAGGTTAGATCGCGTGGAATCCAGGGGGAGCTGGCAAATTGGATACACATAGTTGGCTTGATGGTAAGAAGCACAGGGTAATAGTGGAAGGAGACTTGTCAGATTTGAGTACTGTTACTAGTGTTTTAGGGGTCAGTGCTGAACCCATTAAATTTTTAATATGCATCAATGATTCAGATGAAAATGTACAAAGCATGATTAGTAAGTTTGCAAATGACATAAAATAGGCGGTATCATTGACAGTGAAAAAAGTTATCAGAAATTGCAGCAGGACTTTGATCAGCTGGGGAAGTAAGCCAAGAAATGGAAAATAGAGTTTAATATTGATAAGTGTGAGGTCGGCCATATTGGAAAGTCAAATCAAGGTAGGAGTTTCATGATGAATGGTATGGTCTTACGGAGTGGAATGGAACAGAGGGACCTTGGGATACAGGTGCACAGTTCTCTGAAAGTGGAGTCACTGGTAGATGCGGCATTGGAGAAAGGTTTTGGTACACTGGTCTTTACCAGTAAGGGCACTGAGTATAGAAATTGGGAAGTTATATTGCAGTTGTACAGAACATTAGTGAGGCTGCACGTGGAATATTGTGTTCAGGTTTAGTCACCTTGCTATCGGAAGGATATTAGTAAACCGGAAAGAATGCAGAAGAAATTTATAAGGTTGTTGCCAGAACTCAGTGGTCTGAGTTATGGGGAGAGATTGGCCAAGCTAGGACATTTTTCTTTCGAGTTTAGGAAACTGAGGGGGGATGTTATTGAAGAGTATAAGATCATGAGAAGCATGGATAGGGTGAATACACTCAGACATGTTGACAGAGTTGGGAAATCAAGGACTACAGAATCAAGGACAGTTTAAGGTTAGAGGGGAAAGAATAAAAGGGAACCTGATGGGCAACTTTTTTTCACAGTGTGGTACGCATTTCGAATGAGCTGCCAGTAGAAGTGGTTGAGGTGGGTAACATTAACAACATTTAAAAGGCCTTGGACAAACACACGGATAGGAAAGGATTAGAGGGATATTGGCCAATTGCAGGGAAATGGAGTTAGCATGGGAGGACATTATGGTCAGCACAGACCAACTTGGGCTAAAGGGCCTGCCTCCGTGCTGTAGGACTCTATGACTCTATCACTTATTCATTAAAATTGCTTTAAATTTGCCAAAGTTGGCCTGGCATCCTGCAGACTACCACCTTCATTTGTTTATGTAGCAAATTAGTCAAAAACATGTGGTTACTGTACTAAAGTTAAGTACAAACTTTCTATAAAATCCACACATTTCCAGTAGCCTCGTTATCTTCATTTTGTTTAGGGGTGAGAAAGTCAATTAGAGCTTTGACTTTTGCCATTCTGGGTGACACCTATCCTTGTCCAAAAACATGTCCTGAGTATGTCACCATGACTTTAGCAAATTCACTTTATGCTGGATTTCACATAATCCCACTGACTGTAATTAGGTTAGATTCCCTACAGTGTGGAAACAAGGCCCTTCGGTTCAACAAGTCCACACCAACCCTCCGAAGAGTATCCCACCCAGACCTAGTTCCCTCTGACTAATGCACCTAACACTATGAGCAAATATAGCATGGCCAATTCACCTAACACGCACATCTTTGGACTGTGGGAGGAAACCGGAGCACACAGAGGAAACCCAGACACAGGGAGAATGTGCAAACTCTACACAGACAGTCAGCCGAGGCTGGAATCAAACCTGGGACCCTGGTGATGTGAGGCAGCAATGCCAACCACTGGGCCACCGTGCCACCATCAAATTGTGTGAACAAGTTTACGAACTGTTACATATGTTCTTTCCATGTAGTACCATATGTTCCATGTAAACTACCCAGTTTGGCACTTGAGAAATAACTCTTCATTAATCATGGAAATGTGGCGGATGAGTTCTTAAATGCAATGGCATAATTCAAAATTGGTATAATACATACATCTGGTGTGACAAATGTAGAAACTTCCTAAGCTTGAATTTCAGTGGTACTTGCCAATACCCGGTACTTGCCAATGTCCAGTACTTGCCAATGTCCGATACTTGCCAATATTACAGTACTTCCTGAAGAAGGGCTTATGCCCAAAACGTCGATTCTCCTGCTCCTTGGATGCTGTCTGACCTGCTGTGCTTTTCCAGCAACATATTTTTCAGTTCTGATTTCCAGCATCTGCAGTCCTCACTTTCTCCTAATATCCAGAACTTGCCAATATCTGGTACTTGCCAATATCCAGTAGCAAGCCAATTTTCCATAACAATGACACACTACTGACGCTATTGATGCATTCTTCTGTCTGGTAATAAAGTACTAATCCATCTCTGTGACTGCATTCACATTCCTATAGTCTACACATAATCTAATTCAACCACATAGTTTAGGAACTAAACCTACAGGACAACTCCAAATATTCTGACTTGGATTGATCAATTGATTCATCAACATATAGTAAATTTATTTTTTTACTTTGGTCTGTTTTTGTGGGTGTAATTGATATGAGTTTTCTTTTATTGGGTCCAATTTAAGTACATCTACATCCTGTTTGGTTAATGTGTTACTTCCAAGTGTATCTTTGCAAACTTCTTCGTATTTTCTGAGAAATCTCACTATATTCCTCCAGGTACGAATGTACACTGTCTCAACTCTCCAATATTTACAAATTTGTTCATCTAACAATGGGAAGTTCACTTTGGGAATTGTCCAATTCTCTTGACTCTCCTCATTCGTTCTTATATCCTCCTCTACTACACTACTTCATACACTTGTACATTCTCATTGTCTTCTCTGTGATACTGCTGTTTAACATGTTCACATGACACAATTACGTCTTTGTTCTACACTCAGGGTCAATTATGTTACCTGACTAACCCTTTTAATTACTTTGTAAGGATCACTGAACTTTGTTCTGAATGGTTCACCCTGAAAAAGCAATAGTACAAAAACTTCATCTCCTGGTTTAAAACTTCAGGTCATCGCCTGTCTATCTGACCAGTCCTTCATCTTGCTTTGGAAAGTTTTTAGATGTTCCTCTGCAACTCTACGTTGTCCTGTTAACCTTTTCAGAAATGTGGTTTAGCAATTAGTCTCTAATCAGTTTTCATGGTCCTTTTACTTCATGGCCATGAACGGATTCAAATTGGCTGTAGCCAATGGATTTGTTTGGGGAATCTCTGGTGGCTCAGTCATTAGCACTGCTATCTAACAGCGCCAGGGATCTGGGTTTGATTCCAGCCTCAGGCGACTGTCTGTGTGGAGTTTGCACATTCTCCCCATGTGTGCATGGGTTTCCTCCCACAATCCAAAGATGTGCAGGTTCGGTGAATTGGCCATGCTAAATTGCACATCGAGTCCAGGAATGTGTAGGTTCGGTGCATTAGTCAGGGGTAAATATCACGAGTGATAAGGGTAGGGGAATGGGTCGGGGTGGGCTCCTGTTTAGAGGGTCAGTGTGGATCTGTTGGGCAAAATGGCCTGTTTCCACACTGTACGGTTTCTAATGAAAATCTAATCCTTTGGACACTCAGAACAATATGTTTTCACCATGGTTCTGAGAGGTTCGCAATAGCTCTCCAGAGCACCTCGGGTCGGTACAGATAGTGCATGGTCAATTTCCCTTGTCTAATTTGTAAACTACTGATGATATCTTTCAAACGTTTTGAAATCAAAATTTGATTCTTAATCAAGCTATACTTCCTTGGTAGATGATGACAAGTGAAAAACTGAGAGTTTTTTCACTCTTGCCTTATCCTTGATTGTTCCTCCGGGAATAGTCTCTGGAAATTGAATCGTTATATCCATAAGTGTAAGGATATATTTATTTCTGACTCATTTTAGGTAAAGGTCTTACACAATCCACTAGTACACAACTGAAGGGTTTCTCAAAGATTAGTGTAGGAATTAAGGGTACTGGTTTAATCAGATGTTGAAGTTTACCTACAACTTGACAAGTATGACATGTCTTGCAAATGCCACATCTTTATCCAAGCTTGGTCAGGTAAAATGCCTGTTATCGGATGCCTACTTTTCCTGTTTTCCAAATCCCTATGTGTCCTGTCCTGAAATCTCATGTGCTACTCACAATATGAGTGCATATAAGAGAGGGTGTGCATGTCTGTGTGAGTATGTAAGAAAGTGTGTGTGCATATGTGTGTGTGTGTGTGTGAGACATGAACCCAAGGTCCTAGTTGAGGTACCGAACCTGGCTATCAGCCTCTGCTCGGCCACTCTGTGGCAAATCTTGAAGTCTACCTTGGACGATGGTCACTCAATGATTTGAGACCGAATGTCCCTGACTGCTGAAGTGTTCCCCGAACGGGAGGAAGTTATCTTGAGAATGTGATTTAAAAGAAGTTCTGGGATTTACAAATTAATGTACCGACGCCTGCAACCTATTCTAAAAGATTAAAGACTTTACAGCCATCTAGGTTTGTTCAATGTACTGTTTCAATTGCATGACACTGTAATCTTCTGCTGTAAATTCTGTGTCTTACGATCCTGCTCCACAACTACCTCATGAAGGAGCAGAGCTCTGAAGGCTAGTACTTCCAAATAAACCTGTTGGACTATAATCTGGTGTTGTGTGATTTTTAACTTTGTCCACCTCAGTCCAACACCGGCGCCTCCACATTTTTTCTACTCTAACAATTACTTCTCCAGTAAATATCCCATTCTAGTTATACCTTACATAATGAAATCCAAATTTATTCTCCGCGAATCACATTTATGAATATCCTAGCTCCCATCAAACTCTGAAAGGAGAAATGAATCAGTAAAATCAGTAAAAGTGATTTTGTTGCCTACACATCCCTTAATATGGTGATGGCTTAGCTCCATCACCTGAACAAAAAGGAGTCACCATTCCTTTTGACAAAAATCCTGCATATCTCTCATCTACCTCACAACTACCTTTACTCATGGCGGATTCATCTCTGGCCTGTTTGTTCTGGTAAGAACTACACCTCGTCTGCAGTCCTTTTTATTGTTTATTTTATTTTCACTGCCGTATATACCGTGTAAAAGTCAAATTTTTTAGACTATTTTTAAAGATTCAACTTTTGGGTTGACTATTACACGGGCACTAGTTTTGAGGGGGTGAAATTCATGCTGCAGTTCGAAATGCTGTATAATGAGCAGAAGTCGATTTGATCACTCAACTAATCCCAGGTAAAAAAGACAAACACAATGCATTATGGTAAAGGTAATCACTAGATAAAAGGAAGAGAAACAAGAATGAATTACTGGTCAAAATTTTTATTTATACATAGCGGTACAATAATTTAACATGTCAAAGATTCATTGAAATCATGCAAAATCACACTGTACAACATTGTGATGGCCTGGTATAATGGCACACTTAAAATGAAACATTTTTAAATTCTGAATGTGTAAGCATCATGAGCCTTCTCACCAAATTCTTCCGATTCCCTCCCATTTACTTGTGTATGTAATGAACCTCAGCAACATGAACAAATTTGTTAAAGAATTAAAGATATATGTAGCTAAAAAATGTCACTTTTATTCAGATATAATGGCACAATTGAAATGATTAACCTTTTAATGATATTAACCTCTGGATGTATAGTGAACACAATGTGACAACCACCACTAGCGTTAGTACCGATCTGAATGAATGAATGAATCAAAACATGCTGTTGTAGACCAAGTGGGCTGAGTAGAGTTACGAATGAATGAATGGAGTCACAATATAGTAAACAATGAGCAATGAGTAGAGTTACCGGTATGAATGAGTGAATTAATGCAAGTTTGTTAAAGTGGGTTAATGGAACATCTTGTAAGAGGTTTATAATGTGATATAGTAGGTTTGATTTTTACATGAGATGTATGGAACATACGAAATTATTTGGTCAAAAATAATGGGTCGGCTTTTACATGAGTTTGACTTTTACACAAGTATATACGGTAATTCCTATAAGGTCTACCTCGCAATGTCCAACTTTCAAATGTACATGGCCCAACTTATTACAATAGAAACATGTAAGCTTCTGAACTTCACCTCTCCCCTCAGCAATCTCCCTCGTCATCTAAGGGGTTCTTGAGCCTTCCATACTGTCCATTTCCAATCTGGCTACCTGCCTTCCTTTCACTCTCCCACTTTTACTAATCTCAAATTTCTGGGGGTGATTGGAAAACAGCTTTATGGATCAGTTTGTAATCATTAGCCATAATAACTGTCTGGCTGCCATTGCTAACGTTTGGTCTTCTACATGAGTTCTGATTATAGAATGTAAGGAAGTTTAAATTATTCCAAATGATTAATTTATCTAAGAGCATATATAAGTATCTATCTATAAGTATTCTCATCTTTCAATGCTGTTATCCAGCTATCAAAATTATTTTGTTTAACTCTTGCAAAATCTGTAAAAGTTTTTGTGGGATGTTCCTACAAGAACTAAAGCCTCTGCCTGGATGCTTCTGGCATCAATCATGACAACCAGTATTAGACTTTATTACCCCATCATAATCTCGAAGACCATTTCCCTGACAGGGATGAATAAAACTCTTGTGCTTTACCAGTTGATTTACTCTGCATGAGAAATGTCCAGTCTAATTTGGCCAGCTGATTTGTGTTGCAATTTACACAAAAAATGCTTTCACAGGCTTCTCTTTAACTTTAGCAAACCCTGCACAATTTTAAACATTTCCTGACTGAACCGTGGATTATGACTAGAACTGTTCGGTTCTATGAATTTTCCAAAACCCTGGTTTAGTTTGCCTCAGCTGCGTTGGTTTTAATTTAAATTCTCGGTACCTTTCTTTCCTTCCTTTCTTCCTCTTGTTCATCACTTTCTGTCTCTATTTTTTTCCTTTTGGAATTCCAGCTTTTTAAAGTTTTAATTTCTTCAGAATTCCCTTTCTTTCTCTTTCCTCCCTTTGGAATTCAAATACCAATTTTCTCATTCCCATTTGCCCGAAATGCAACTCAAGTTTCACTGATGCATCTGATGTACTGCCTGTCCCAGCTCACCTCTCTATTTCCACTAAAGCCAACTTCTTCTTTATTAAATTTATAAGGTCTGCCTTCTTAGCTTGCTTTAGCAAATTTATTTTCAGTCTGCTGGCAAACTTTGCGAGTTTGGTTTACTCATACTCTTCAACCAGACAAGGGAAACCTCTGACATGTTCAAAACCTTTCAACAATTTCCAGCACCATTTTAAATCTGAGTTCAAACCTGGGGTCTGACTACCCACTCTAAGCACCAAACTTCAATTCCAGATCTACGTTATCTGTGTTTCAAGATCCCAGAGTTGAGTCAAAATTATGTTTGAACATAGAACAATACAGTGCAGTACAGGCCCTTCTTCCCTCAATGCGACACCGACCTGTGATTTATTCTAAGCCCATTCTCCTATACGATCCTATCATCCTCCATGTGTTAATCCAAGGATTGTTTAAATGTCCCCAATGTGGCTGAGTTAACTACATTGGCAAGCAAGGCTTTCCATGCCCCTACCACGCTCTGAGTGAAGAACCTGCCTCTGACATCTGTCTTAATTCCATTACCCCTCAATTGTAGCTATGCCCCCTCGTACAAGCTGACATCATCCTCATAGAAACAAATTCACTGTCTACCCTATCTAATCCTCTGATCATCTTGTATGTCTCTATCAAATCCCCTCTTAGTTTTCTTCTCTCCATTGAGAACAGAACCAAGTCCCTCAGCCTTTCCTCATAACACCTTCCCTCCAGACCAGGCAACATCCTGGTAAATCTCCTCTGCACCTTTTCCAATGCTTCCACATCCTTCCTGTAATGGGGCGACCAGAACTGTTCACAATATTCCAAGTGTGACAACACTAGTGTTTTGTATAGTTGCAGCATGACATTACATGTCCGGAACTCAATCCCTCGACCAATAAAACCTAACATACCGTATGCCTTCTTAACATAACTATCAACCTGGGTAGCAACTTTCAGGGATCTATATACAAGGATTCCAAGATACCTCTGCACATCCATACTTCCAAGAATCTTTCCACTGACCCAGTATTCTTCCTGTTATTCTTATCAAAGTGAATCACATTTATCTGCATTGAACTCCATTTGCCACCTCTCAGCCCAATTCTACAATTTATCCAAGTCTCCCTGCAACCTAAAACATTCTTCCACACTGTCCACTACTCCACCAACTTCAGTGTCAACTGCAAACTTACTGACCCAACCACCTATGCCTGTGTCCAAGTCATTTATAAAAATGAGAAACAGCAGTGGTCCCAAAACAGATCCTTGTGGCACACCACTAGTAAATGGACTCCAGGCTGAATATTTTCCATTAACCACTCCTCACTGCCTTCTTACAAAAAGCCAGTTCCCAATCCAAACTGCTAAATCATTCTCAGTCTCATGCCTCTGCATTTCTTCCAACAGCCTATCATGTGGAACCTTATCAAAGGCTTTATTGCAGTCCATGTACACCATGCCAAATGACCTACCCTCATGCTTATGCTTGGTCACTTCTCAAAAAACTCAATGAAGTTTGTGAGACATGACTTGCCCTTGACGAAACCATGTTGACTATCTCCAATCAGGCTGATTCTTGAGTAAAGGGGATATAGTGCCTTGGGAAGAGCATTCGGATTAAACAAATGTTACAACATGGCGACAGATAGCTGAATCAAATCAACCTTTCTGTCTCTGTATTCACAACACAGTGAAATTAAACCATCAAAGACTCCAAATAATTCCTCCAATGGATTCTCACCAGACTTTTGAAAAATCAGTACCAGAGTTTATGAATGATTAATTACAATTTTGTATCTCAAACAAAAGACTTGACTATTTATTAAATAACTTTAGCAGAGGAACAATTAAACAACAAGTTAAGCTGAGGCCTATGCTTTAAATCCAAAACATTTATTTTCAGCTCTCGTTCATGCAAAAGACGGATAGACAAACAGTCAAGGGATAAATAAAAAGAAAGCAACTGACCAGATTACTGAAATGGCTTGCGCGATATTTTGTTTTGTAGACATAAATGTGGGCTCCTTGGTTGATTTTCTGAAACATTGATCAGGATCACTTTCTCTGTTTAGCCAAGCAAATGTAGCCATAACTCAGCTTTCTCCTTTCCAGAAGCTGGTGTGGCAGATTAGGCAAGGAGTTTTCAAACCTTCATGCTGTCTCAGCAGCAGCCAAAAATCATCTCCCCGTATAACACAGTTCAAGAAAAACAACTTTAATTCTGGTTACATCCTGATAGACTGCTTGACTCTTCCCTGGACCTCAGTTAACATTCAACAACGCCATCTGCTGGAATGTAGGCCAAAATCACGCAGCCACTTCCCAGGTAAGGACCTCATTTGCAGCCAACCTCTGCTATCTATTTAAACCCAAAGCTCTTTCCAAGGTCACTATGACCCCAAGAATCAGCCTACACTTGGCCCCAAACAAACAAAGCTTGTCTGGCCCTTTTCCTTTTACCACAAGCTATACCAAAGTCCACATGTCATTTCCAATTCACAATTCAAAGATGGCTGAAGGATAAAAGCATTGAAAAATCAGTGAGGGCCCTAAAAGTAAATCTGTGCAGGAATCATCAGTAAATAAGAAGTTGTCATAATACATGTAACCAACAAGAAATATCTTTAAAATATGTTCAACATCATTTAATGTGTGATTTAAAAGATGCTGCAGGAAAGAGAGTTTGAATTTTCTGTGACACTGGGTCTGGTTCTTGGCAAGATGGAAGACTTATGATCTTTGCAGGCTATTGTGCTCGTCCGTTTGGGAAGATTTACAGCAACTTCTCAGAGATTGAGAACCAAGGGACAATAGCAGAGGAATGATTAGGGTTCACAAAATATTTCGAAGTGCAAAAGGCACAATCGTAAACAACAACTAGCTGATCCCTAAAGACAGAGAAAGGAAGAAAAATATGAAGGTTTAATCAGAGCGACTATCGGTCCATCTATGTGAATGTGTGAGGTATAGCAAATAAGATTAGAGGTTCACAGGTACAGTGCGATGTAATTTAGACATTATGACGATAGCAGAGATCTGACTCAAGGACGGGAAAAACTAGGTGATAAATATTCCTGGATTCAAGGGAACCAGAACGAGACAAAAGGAGGAGAGGTTATAGAATTAGTCCAGGAGTGCAGGCAATCTTGGAGAATGAGGCTACCTCAGGGGGCCAAAGCATAAAATGAATTCAGCAGGAATATAGGAACTGCTTTATGCTGCGTCAGCTGAAGAGTATCAATAAATGATGTAGAAAAGAAATTGGCAATGAATTCAGAGAGAGATTCCATTTTGACGGTACTGAGCCTTTAAGAGAGATGTCTTCTGTGTTGCTTCTCTTACTTGTAAATTTGTGTGTGTGTGTATATATTTCTATACACACACATACACACACATATATATATATATACATATAGGTGTGGGGGGTGCATGTGTGCGCATGCGCACACGCAGCAAAAACCTTGGACGCTCTCTCTGCAGCTGCATTATTCTGAGTGTTCCTTTTTGAGTGGGCTGCAAAGGAGATACCACGTAGGAAAATGTTAGTTTGATGGATTTCCCTTTCCCAATATATATTGGATCTATATTAGTGAAGTTATATTGGATCAATTGAGAACTAGTCTTTGATTAATATATACCACTGCGTTTTGGGAGGATTTGTAGCTCAGGTTAAGGTTCTGGATGTGGGTTTGCTGGCTTAGGTGGAAGGTTCGTTTTCAGCCGTTTCGTCACCATACTACGTAACATCTTCACTGAGCCTCCAAATGACCTGCTTTCTATTTATATGTTTGTGTTTCCTTGGGATGGTGATGTCATTTCCTATGGCGACATTATTTCCTATGGCAATGTCATTTCCTGGTTTTTTTTCTCAGGGGATAGTAAATGAGATCCAAGTAAATGTATTTATTGATAGAGTTCCAGTTGGAATGCCATGCTTCTAGGAATTCTCGTGCATCTCTCTGTTTGGCTTGTCTGAGATGGATGTTTTTCCCAGTCGAAGTAGTGTCCTTCTTCATCTGAATGTAAGGATACTATTGAGAGTGGGTCATGTCTTCTTGTGACTAGTTGATGCCCGTTTGTCCAATGTAGTGTTTGTTACAGTTCTTCAAAGGAATTTTATAGGTTATATTTGTTTTGCTTGTTGTCTGTGTTGGGTCTTTAAAGATCATTAGCTGCTGTTTTAGTGTGTTGGTGGGTTTGTGGGCTACCATGATGCCAAGGTGTCTGAGTAGTCTGGCAGTCATTTACGAGATGTCTTTGATGCATTGGAGAACGGTTAGGGTTTCTGGGCCCAAACGTATAAATAGAAAGTGGGCTACACCACCAGAACTTCATTCGGAGGCTCACTGAAGATGTTACCTAGTAGGGTGACAAAATGTCTAGAAACGAATCTTCCAGCTCAGCGTGCAAACCTATATCCAGAATATAAAATACGTTTAAGTATTTCATTCAATGAATCTATGCATTTTTTACTTGCTTGTTTGCATTTCAATTTTTTTGTGAAATTAAAATGCAGTTTGCATCTGTCTCTGAGCACCCGCATGAGGATTGAAAACAGTTAAAAGTTTTGGCTATCTCCATGATATATTTTGAGAGGTTTAGTCTGGTCTATAACACAACATTATAAAATAATTATATTGGGAGATGTCAATTGCCCAAATATAGGCTGGTATACATATAGCATATGCAGTATGAAGGAGCAAGATTTGCTGGACTGCATGCAGACAGTCTTCCTGTTCCTGGTGCAAAATGAAAACATGAATTTTAGATCCAGAATCGTAGAATCCCTCCAGTGTGGGAATAGGCCCTTTGGCCCAAATAGGTCCACACTGATCCTCTTAATAGTACCCACCCAGACCCATTCCCCTCCCTATTACCCTACACTTACCCCTGACTAATGCACCTGACCTATGTATCGTTAAACACTACGGGCAATTTAACATGGCCAATTCAATTAACCCGCACATCCTTGGATTGTGGGAGGACACCGAAGCAACCCCACGCAGGCACGGTAAGAATGTGCAAAGTCCACACAAACAGTCACTAAAGGTGAAGATACATGGAATTAACGTGCGGACATTTTTGGGGAAGTAAAAGAAGACTGGGTAGGGGTGGTGTGTTGATATGTTCCGCGTTGATTTCTAGAAGGCATTTGATAGTTCATTGAAAGTGGCAGAAAAGGTAGAGAGAGCAGTCAGTAAATCGTACAATGTCTTGGTTTTATTTAAAAGGGGATAGAATACAAGAGCACGGAGATAATGTTGAACTTGTACAAACACCTGTTAGACGTCAGATGGAGTGTGGGGAAAGTGCAGAAGTGGCTTACAGGAATTGTTCCACGAATAAGACACACCAATTACCATATAAGGATAGGTGGAAGAAGTTGGGATTGGTCGCTTTGCAGAGAAAAAGCGTGACGAATAGATCTGAGAGAGTTTTTAAAAGTTATGATTTAGCTCGATCGAATAGTTAAACAGAAATTGTTCCTGTTCTTCAGAGGAATAAGAAAAACAGAGCATCGGGTTGAAATGATTTGCAAACGAAGAAATTATTAAACGTGGAAAAAGACTTTTACTCTGACTAGTTGGGATAAGGAATGCACTGCCCTAAAATGTGGTGGAGGTATGTTAAATTTGGCTATTCAAGAGGTCATTGGGTGATTATTTCGTTACAAATAACGTGCAAGATTGTGGGGCGGGAGTAGGGGATTGGGAGAGGGGCATAGAGGTTGACACCCAGTAATACTGTTAATTAAACAAACCAGATCAGGCAGGATGGATTGAATAGTCTTTTGTACCGTAACTATTAAGTGAATCGGCGGGTTGAGGAAATGTTAAGAATGTTGAAGTACTGTGCCTGGGGTCGCAGAGGGGACAGTATTCACAGAAGGCTGGCAATGTAAGGAAAAAGATAAGTTTAGTTGGGGCATCCTGCTCGAGTTAGCAGAATTGACGGATGATTGAGCATTAAATTTTGAATGCAGAGATGGATGGCGTGGAAAGTAAGGACATGATGAACTCTGATGTTCTTGTAGTGAGGGGAAAAGTGAGGGTAGAAATGTGTGATAGCTCTATGAATCCTTCAAGAAAGGTGCCTCGTGGTTCACTCTACTTTCTTGGGACCATGTACCCTGGATTCTATGGATCACACTCTGACACCTGTTCTTGATCACACTGTTAGCTTATGTGCAGATCGGTAGCATCACTAAACTGGTAATGCTTCTGAAGTTCTCTGCGTTCTCGTAATTCACAGCTGCACCAGTCAAATGTTGCTAATGGGATTCCTGAGCTGTCCTCAGTCATGAATGAAACCAAGGTTCTTTGCAATTCTCCTCCCCTAATCTAGTTAGAAACACCTGGTTGCATCTATTAGTTCCCTTGACTTTTCTGGCTCCTTACTGCTCAGAGAACAGCACCGTTTCAGAATGAAACACTCTCCCCCTGCTCCCTCCCTCCCCCTCCAAAACAATTGGATGGCCACGGTCTAAGAGTCTCACCACTAGCTATGTTAGCTGAATCTATCAACATAAGATCTCAGGATCAGGTCGATGTCTTCAGTTTGCCCGAAAATGAGAAGAATATAATTTTAGACATTGAGTGGTTGGTACGTTATTGGATTCACCTCCTCATCAACTGCTTCGTATTCTCCCTCCACAATGTTCTTCATTGCCTCCATTCCATCACATCATTAATGTTGTTCAATCTCTGTCACTAACTCTCTGTTCCATCGATTGTACTGGTCTAACTCTTTATTTGATCTGCAATTCCTTGTTTCAAAGCATACCTCACGCGTTCCGTTTTCTGTTTTGTTGTTTTTCAATTTTCATCCATTCCCAATTTTTTTTTTAAAAGTTGCATTCTCGGGCTAGCTGTTAAAAATTGTGATGGCTAGACAATATGTAGAAGGTGTTGGCCCCCTGTGTTCTCTGTCTATATCATGATGTTTAGATTGATTCTAATCTAAAAAGTGAGATTGTGGAATTTTACATACATTCATGCAGTTTTTGAGCTCAGAGTTCTACTCGAATGCATGCAGTTTTTGAGCAAAGTACAATGTAACCCTGCAAGTACAAATTTACCCCACAAATTATATGTGTGCATGTGGGTCTTTGTCTGTCTGTGTCTGTCTGTCTGGATTGGGGGGTGTGAGTGTGAGAAAGTGTATGTGTGTGTAGTGAGTGCAGAGTGTCTTAAGTCTGTGAGGGGGTGCATGTGTGAGTGTGGGAGTGTGTGTGTCGGTGAGGGTGTGTGTGGGTGTCTTTGTGCGCGTCTGTGTGTATGTGTGTCCGTGGGTATGTGTGTATAAGAGTGCCTGTGTGTGTGTGATTTTGTGTGTGTGCAGGAGTATCTGTGTGCGTGTATAGAGCAATGGTGATCACCTGTAATGTGACATGAACTCAAGGTTCTGAACTCTGAGCTCTAAAGCTGTATGGATTTATGTAAAACTCTGTTATCTCACTTTTTAGATTAGAATCAATTTAAACGTCATGACATAGACAGAGAACACAGGGGGCCAACACTATCAGCATCTTGTCTCGCTATCACCATTGCTTTCATCTGATCAGAGAAAGCAACTTTTTTAAAAAAAGGTTTTGTGATTTACATATGAAAGGGGTGAAACTATCATTGTATTCGAACAGATGAAAGGCTAATCAGACAATCAACTTTTCAATGTATAATTTCAGTTACATTACACTGTAAATTTATTGCTATGAATTCTGTGTTAGGATTGAGCCCTCCACTATCACCTAATGAAGGAGCGTCGCTCCGAAAGCTAGTGTGCTTCCAATTCAACCTGCTGGACTATAACCTAGTGTTGTGTGATTTTTAACTTTGCACACCCCAGTCCAACACCAGCATCTCCAAATCGCAATTAGATTAGATTACCTACAGTGTGGAAACAGGCCCTTCGGGCCAGCAAGTCCACACCGACCCTCCGAAGAGAAACCAACCACACCATATTTACCCCGATTAATCCACCTAACATTATGGGCAATTTAGCCTGGCCAATTCACCTGTGGGAGGAAACCATAGCACCCGGAGAAAACCCACGCAGACACGGGGAGAACGTGCAAACTCCACACAGACAGTTTCCCAAGGAGGCAGTTGAACCCGGGTCCCTGGCCCTGTAAGGCAGCAGTGCTAACCACTGACTCACCGTGCTATGTCGTTGCCATCGATGTGAATTAATTCTGAATCTGATCCTCAAAATAATTTGTTCATTTCAGGAACAAAAACATTTTCACTGCTTCGTGATGGGACATCATTTCTCTGTCAATTCAGTTCTTTTGTCCATGGTTGAATTAAGGCTGTCATTAGGTCAGGAGCTGAGATGACCTGGAAGAACCTAAACTGGGCGTCACTGATTGCTGAGTGGGTTTTTATGATAGCACTGTTGATGACACTTTCCATCACTTTCCCAATGAGTTAGATTTGTCCTTTTTGGTGTGTACGGAACATACATCGATCAGAATGTGAAGGCATTCTCTCAACTTGTACACAACCATATCTCTAAAGCATCTCGAACTTCATGTTGCAAAATCACTCATTGTTTCTGAGTGGTTCAGTCTTCAGAATATAACATCACAACGTCAAAACTCCTGTCTTTCCAGCTTCTGTCTGAAGAGTAAAAACGCTTGTTAAAACTGCAATAAGCCGGCTCCATTCAACTCATTCCAAATCTGGAGTGCAGGTGCTATGCTCACAATTAATAAATGTATATTCACACGTTTAGCCTCAGTTATTTATTTCTTTCTAACTGGAAAGGCATTCTCTATTTTCAATAGACATCAGCATCATATATAACTTTGTCCGGACAATACAACAGATATCAAGTTGGCGTCGCAACCAGAAAATCTTTATTTTCCCTAAAGAACGACTTTAACGAGCAATTTAACAAACAGGACAAATGGATATTTCATCATTTTCTTCAACTCAGCTCGGAATTTATTCTGTGTCATTGCATAAATGCAAGTGTTGGTGGAGGAACTTAATTGCTGAAGTATGAATCCTACTTCTCCAACTATAAAATGTAATCTGACAGAACTGTATCCCAACCACCTCATTTGATAACAGACAGAGTACGTCAGAAAAACAGCCCATAATACTAGAAAATTTGCAGATATAGCAAACATAAAAGTAATGGATTTTGTCCGGTTCTTCATTTCTTGGTCATGTTGATTCTCTGCAATTCGCTGGCTCCGGAATCTCTGGCGGACGATGTTAGCAGCTATGATGTGTCTGACTGTTAAGACATTAAACAGTAGAATGAGGACAAATGGGATACACGGGGAGGAAACATAACGAAGAAGTTCAATTATTCTCCATAGCAATGTAAAGCGAACATTCATTGTTACATAACAAAACCAAGGATCATTGGCAAGCCGATATTCACTTGTGTACATAAAATACCAGAAAATATTCTTGAGGCAGCTCAGCACAGCCACATTTCCTATAACTATAATCGCCATTTTCTCAGTACAATATTTAGTTTTCATCTTCTGACAACAAATGGCTACAAATCGATCAAAGGTAAATATGACAGTGAACCAGACAGAACAGTCTGTTGCTGCGTATAAAAGGACAGCATGGATATTGCACGCAGGAATGGACTTCACAAAGTAAAACTTCACCCAATGAGCTATAGGTATGTGTCTTATCATGAGATCGAGGATAACGACCAATAGATCCGCCGCTGCCATGGCTACCATGTAGTGGGTGACTGATTTACAAAGTCCACATTTACCTCTTGAGAGGATTACAATCGCCAGTACGTTAACTGCAGGGAGAGGAAATCAACAAAACAAGTACATTGAAGTAAAGCATCAAAAGTGGCAGTTTAAAAGAGCTCAGGATAAAATTGAAACTTCGAAGGACTTGATGGATTTAATTATTAAATATCATTCTAGAGCCATTTATAACAACTTCACTGACACTGAATACTACAAACATACCAAACAGGAGTAAGATGCGGTGTTGATCTGAAAAAAAATGGTATCGCCAAACCAGATGGTTAAGGGTTAATCATTCAGGGTTAATTTGATGTGACAGTGATAAATTACGTGGAAGACAGGCTTTGGTTGACGAGAAACAGAATATTGTGGCTCAGACACAGGAACCTGGGGTTCTTTCCTACATAACTAAATGCTTGGGGCAGGACTGAAAGTGACACACACTTCTGGCATAACACGTAACTTTGGATTCAGAATTGGTTAACATTAAGGAATTTGCCCCACTCACAGGACTTCCAACATCGAGCTGGAGATTGTGAAACAAAGCTCATGGACCTTCACTATCAGACTGGGCCTCCTTAGACTGGCACCATGGAATTGAGAACAACTTCCAAGATCCGGCTGTCACTCAGGCGTGCCCGTAGTTGAACAGCAGAAGGAACTGACACTCACTTTTGAATATCTATAAAGTAGTTTAAGCTAATGGATTCATTCATTAGTTTGATCATAAACATGAACCAAATACATTCGCTCCATAGTTTGGTTATAAAATGTACACAAATAGATTCGCTCATTAATTTGTTACATAAAGTGCCTTCAGGTAATAACTTTGCTCATATGTATTAAGTAGATTAAGCAAGTGAATTTGCGATAAATTTAAACGCATGTGACTGCTTGACATCGCTTTGACCAGACCTTAAAGTACCCAATTAAGTGATTTGAACCTAACAATACTCAAGAATAGGCCACTTAACACTTCAAACCTGCTCCAACATTCAATATAATGTTGGTTGATCATCCAACTCAGTGCCCTTTTCCTAATTTCTCGCCATCACCTTTGAGCCCTTTCACCCTGAGAACTAACAATTTACTTACATAAGCTGCAAGGTGAAAGACAAGGAAAAATAAATTCTGCGACATAAGTGAATAGAAATTCGTATGAAGTAACACATCAGAGAGAAAAACGTAGTGTCAATATCAGGGTGTATTCCAAAACACCTTTGCTTTGTTGGAGACTATACTCAGTACAGGTTCTGCTCCTTGGCTCTACAAATTGATCATGGGTTTGTAGAGAAGAGTTAATAGATGGCCCTGCTCCTAATCTTTATGCAACCGCCCCGGAGAAGGGTCATCGGAGGGTTCCTGCTCCTTATAAGAGTTCAAAGTCCACAGTTAACCTGAGATAGAAGAAATCAGTTCATGTTCCAGTTTCTGATGTGTGCCCTTCTCTTGACTTTGCAATTGGAATCAATGGAGGGCTCTGCTCTTGATCTCCAGACAGTATCCTCGGTTAGAGAGACGATACTTTTTCTGATCTCCATACTTTTCTACTGGATCAGGGAGTTTGCGGAGAATTACGTACATTTTCAGGAAATGACAGCTGAATTATAAATTGTTATTGTCTTTAACAAATTAAGTTTGAACCAATAAGTTCAAAGGGGTTGTTGCAATTGCAATCTTCTTTTGAACTTTGATCAATCCCACCCTGGCAATGCTTTTATGCAACAGGGAAAAGGTACTGAAGCCTGAACACGCACCAGCTGGATTCGAACAGTTTCTACCCTGCTGTTGTTAGAATACTGAATGGACTCACAACTCGTGGCATTCGCCTGGACGTGTGTTTTGATTTTTGCTGCTGTTTACCTATTTGTTGCTTAACTATGCTTTTTAACTATGTGATCTGCATATATTGTTCGCAAGACAAAGCTTTTGACTGTGCCTCGGTACACGTGACAATACATTTAATTCAATCAATTCAACAGAAGCTTCGTCATCAGATATTTAGAACGAAAATACAGCCAAAAACCTAATGTCCTACATGAACATGGCAATATGACTGGCAATGTAAAATAGCACAGTGATATTGTAGCTGGGCTGATAATCGAGGAAGCTGGGGTAACTTTCTGGGAATTTGCGTTCAAAGCCCACCACATGAGATGATGACAATCTGGAATTTCAAGTCAAACCATTGTATGTCTTCGCAAAAGAAAGTACATGATTCATGAATTCCCTTGAGGATTGCCTGGTCAACTGGACAAATGATTTCAAACTCCCAGCAAAATGGTTCCTGTGTCAACTGTCCACGGACATAAGCAAGCTATTCAGCTATATCATGGAATCCCTAAAATGCGATAAAAGACCATTTTGCCCAACAAGTCCACACCAAAGCTCTGAAGAGTAACCCATCCAGATCTATTCCCCTACCCTATTATCCTATATTTCCTCCTGACCAACGCACGTATCCTTCACATCCTTGAATTCTATGGGTAACTTAGCATGGCCAATTCTCCTAATCTGCACATCTTTGGACTGTGGCAGGAAACTAGAACACCCGGATGAAACCCATGCAGGCATGGGGAGAATGTGCAAACTCCAGATACAACCGTCCAAGACTGGACTTCAGCCAAAGTCCCTGGCGCTGTGAGGCAGCAGTGCTAACCACTGAGCCACCGAAATAAAAGGCATCAAAACAGAAAGAAATAAATGAATATTGTCAGCGACCAGAGTACCAGAAATAAGTCACTTTTAGTCACATCTGGGGCTAGTTTCAAAAATTGGGAGATCTGTCTTATAGAATTTACAACCACATCACAGAATCAATGATTATAGACAATGACCTGGACAGCACCATTCCTCCCTTGCTTTGTCTTTTCTCACGGCAACAATGTCTAGTCTCACATTCAAGGTACACTCCATTGTGTTAGAACATAGAACATTACAGCGTAGCACAGCCCTTTCGGCCTTCGATGTTGTGCTGACCTGGAGAACCAATCTGAAACCCATCTAACCTGCACTATTCCATTTCCATCCATTTGTTTATCCGATGACTATTTAAATGCCCTTAAAGTTGGCGAATCCACTACTGCTGCAGATGAGAAGTTCCACGGCCCTACTGCACTCTGAATAAAGAAACTAACTCTGACATCTGTCCGATATCTATCATGCCTTCATTTAAAGCTATGTCCCCTCGTGCTACCCATTATCATCAGAGAAAAGAGGTTCCCACTGTTGTGAGGCACTTATACGGTGCCAAACGAAAGAGGCTTCAACAGCGGGAACAGCTCAGCAGTGGATATTCATGGGACTCTGTGGATTATAAGTAGCAAGAGAATTCTACTTCAATACAAACTCATGGCCCCGAATCGACAATTGTCATTAAACAGTGAATCAACACAGAGTCGAAAAACGGTGCAGAAGGGAATACCAGAAGCAACATGGAACATGCTTAAAGTTGAGGGCTCATGTGATGAAGAATTAACCAGAACTAATTGCGTGACGAACTGCCAAAGCAGCGACAGAAATACAGACTTAAACAAATTTTATGACCAACTGATCAGAACTAAATGCAGCTGTCCTGCCACATCCAGTGGTCATCGGGGGTGGAAATTCAACCAGAAAAAAGTGAGAGAACGCTCCACAAATATCCACCATCCTTCAACTGGCGGTGTAAAAGATAAGCTTAAAGCCTTTACAACTATCTTCAGCCACAAGTACTGAATGGATGATCGATCTACACTCCTCTAAAGGCTCTTTATCCAATTCAGTTCACTCCACAGGATGTTAAGAAATGGCTGGAGGCACTAGTTATTGCAAAGTCTATGGGTCCAGCAAATATGACAAGTGCTCCTTAACTTGTTGTGCACACAGCCAATCTATTCCTGCGCACCAAACAAAAGGGCACTTACTCGGCATTGTAGAGCATTTCCCAGGAATGTTCTGCATACAATAAACAGAATAAACACATCTGGCCAATTCCCAGCCCATTGGATTCCTCCCAAACATCAGAAAATGAAGGGAGGGATCATCAACAATTCTTTCCAGCAGAACTTAGCAATAACCAGCTCACTGAACCTGAGAAAAAAGAACAGAAATTACTGGAAAAATTCAGCGGTCTGGCAGCATCTACAAACAGGAAGCACCGTTAGTGCTTCACGTTCACGGATACTTACAAATAACTCGAAACGTCAACTGTGCTTTCTCTCCAAGGATGCTGCCTGCAGAGATTTCCCAGCAATTTCTGTTTTTCATTCAGATTTTCGGCATCCACAGTTCTTCCATTTTTTTTCTCTTCACTGATATTCAATTTGGATTCTGTCAGGCCTATTCAGCTCCTGAACTCATGACACCTTCGGTTCAGAAAAGGAAAAAAGAACTGCATTCAAAAGGTGAAATGAGACTGATTGCACTTGATAGCAAAGCAGCATTTGATTGAGTAAGAAATGAGCGAGATTAAAATGAGTGTCATTTGGAATCAATGTCAAATCTGCAGGAACTGTAGTCATACCTAACGCCTGTCCCCTCAGCATTAGCACATCTCTGGAGGAGTTCCTTCCGGCTACATCCTCTGTCCAGCCATGTTCAGCTGCAACATGACAAGGCTAGCAGTGGGGATGGTACTGATGATTGTACATACCCTGCAATGCTTGCAACTTCTCAGATACTGAAGCAGTCCATGCTTAAATTCGGCTAGACCTGCACAGTATACAGGTTTGGGCTGACAAATGGCGAGTAATATTTATGCCACACATGTGCCAGCTCAACAAGAGGGAGCTGAGCTGTGGTGCCTCGACATTTAATAGCATTATCATCACGGAATTCCCCAGAATCAAAGTTTTCCGTTCACCATTGACAATATTAGCCAGATAAATATTGTGCTTACAAGATCAAGTCAAAGGCAAAATATGCTACAACGTGTAACTCATCTGACTCCCCAAAGACTGCCCAGCATTTAGGAGTTACAAGTCAGGAGTATAATGGAATAATCCCCAAATTTCCTGGATTAGTGAAACTCCAACAACAACCTGGAGAAACTTCACACCACTGAGCAAAGATCAGCCTTCGTGATTAGCACCACAGACACAATTACCTCTTCCAACATACCTAGTCGCAGCAGTGTATGCTTTAGAATTACAAGTTACTTCAGAAAACTCTTTTCAAATCCACAGCCTCTAAAATCTGGAATGACGAGTCCAGCAGATAGATGGAAACAACAGGATCTGCAGCGGCCTCCAAACGCCCCATAATTACTAGTTTGAAAATCCATTGCTTTTCCTTCATTGGTGCACAGCCCTAACACCGGAACCTGCTCAGAAACAGCATTTTGAGCGTACATACACCAAAATAACTGCAGTGGCTCATCACCCGATCCTCAAGGGTAAATAGCGATGGGAAATAATTACTGCTACCTCCAAAGACGCCCACATCCTGTGTAAATATGCTTGCAGGTCAAATCAAGTAAATATGTAATCCCTCAAATACGGCCCTGAAGCAGGAATATGATAGAGATCAGGAGTTCAAAAATATCCAGTCCGTCTCCGATATAGTACACAAACACCGTCCTTTTGGCATCTAACTTGTTACTCTAAGTGACTTAGCATTTGATAAATATTCCTACTGATCAGCATTTTTAAAAAAGCAGTGAACTCAAGACCAGTTATTTCTGGTCTAAAAAAGTACTCAATCCAGAAACATGCTCTGTACATCCGATAATTCTAAATGTTGAATGGCAAATATATAGAACCAGAATATGAATGTATAGTAAACGGTTAGTTACGAGCTACCGGCTGTAGTCATAGAGTAATATATTTTTTAAAAAAACAAGAATTTATGACAAACGTGGTTTAGTGAATTAGTGCGGCGAGGCGATCGAAACCAGATCAAACATAACATTAACGAGATGGAAGAACATTACATCAGTACACTTAAAGAGCACAGCAATAATAACTATATACAATGACTTACAACAAACGCCAACAGCAGCGAGGACAGGATAGTATACCTTCTTGATTTTCTTCAGTGACTGCAGTATCTGAACGTCCAATGGAACTGATGGTTTTTGCGACGCTGGTTGGTTCAAATGCATTTTTCCCTACGTGTGCAGAATCGTTTGACTCTGTGCTTCAGACCACACTTCGTGTTGATCAGGGAATCTTGAGAGGAGCATGTTATTTATCACTAAGACAAAATCCCTGGTGATAGTCACTGTTCCCACGGAGATTGGCGTTAGTCACAGTCATGAAACAAACAGAATCTGCAAAGTCTGCCCTATCAATCTTCCAAACTATCAGATCTGTCAACAATAGGTGGAATATCACCAGCCATTTGTAAAAGAGAATTCCAAATGCCTGCCACAATTTGCGTGCACAGTCATTCCCAGAATTAACACATGGCCGTCACCTACTGGCTATTGGAGCTAGAAGTGAAATGCAGGACTGAGTGCGAAATGCCCCTCGATACCGATTGTTTATGGAAGTGAAAGAACGAAAGGAAACGAGGAGGAGAAGAATATTTAATAAGGTGGACGTGAATTCGTTGGAGAAATAAAATGACAGATAATCATTTTATCATTGAAGCTCCACAACACAGAAGACTTTGTGACTTTTGTATCGGTACCAACTAATGGGGAGTGTTAGCTCATAGCCCTGAAACTTGCTGTTCTTCATAAAAGCATAAGAACTAGGAGCAGGAATACGCCGCCCGCCCTTTGAGCCTGCTCCACCATTAGATAAGATCATGGCTGATCTTTTCATGGCCTCAGGTTCACTTACCCGCCCTCTCCCCTTAACCCTTAATTGTTTTATTTTGCAAGAAAATCTACCTTAGCTTTAAAAAGTTTTACTGAAGTAGGGTCAACTAGTTCCCTAAGCAAGGAATTCCATGGATTAACAGCATTCTGGGTAAAGTTCTTTCTCAATTCAGTCCTAAATCTGCTCCCTCTAATCTTAAGGCTCTGCCCTCTTGCCCTTGGTTCAGTGCCAGTGGAAACATCCTCTCTACTACTATCTTATCCAATCCCTTCATAATTTTATGTGTTTCGATAAGATCACCCTCAGTCTTCTTAATTCCATTGAATATAATCTCAACCTACCCAGTCTTGCCTCATAAACTAACATTGTCAACTCAGGTATCAACCTAGTGAAACTCCACTGCACCCCCTCCAGTGCCAGTACATCCTTTCTCAAGTAAGGAGACCAAAACCACACAGAGTACTCCAGGTGTGACCTCACCAGCACCATTACTTCTCTGCAACATTACTTCTCTGCACTTAACCTCAATCCTTTTAGCAATGAAGGATAAATTTCCATTTGCCTTCCTAATCACTTGTTATACCTACAGAACAATCTTCTGTGATTAATGCACAAGGACACCCAGGTCCCTCTGCATAGCAGCATGCTGCAATATTTTACCATTCAAGTAATAATCTTTTTTTACTGTTACTCCTACCAAAATGTATGACTTCACATTTATTAACATTGCATTCTATCTGCCAGTCCTTTGCCCACTCACTCAATGTATCTTTGTTCCTCTGCAAAGTTTCACAGTCCTCTGCACACTTTGCTCTCCCACTTATCTGAGTGTCATCTGCAAGCTTTGAAATGGTACACACATGGTCCCCAACTCCAGATCATCTATATGAATTGAAAATAATTGTGGTCTCAACACCATTCCCTGTGACATGCCACTAGTCATTGATTGCCAGCGAGAATAGCATTCATTTAACCCCACACTTTACTTCCAGTTAATCAACGAATTCTCTGTCCATGTTAATACTCTACCCTAACACCATGCATCCTTATCTTATGCACCAGCCTCTTGTGAAGCACTTGTTGAAGGTATTTTGGAAATCTAGGTACACCACATCCACTGGATCCCCATTGTTCCACCTAGCTTGAGATGTCTTCATAAAATTTCAAAAGATTTGTCAGGCATGACATGCCCTTCATGAACCCATCCTGCATGTCTACAATGGAACTTTTTTTTTTGAGATGCCCTGTTACTTCTTCCTTGATAATAGACTCAAGTATCTTCCCCAGGGCAGAGGTTAAGCTAACTGGTCTATAATTCCCCCTGTTTTGTATACCTTTCTTTTAAACAGTGGTATCATATTTGCTGTTTTCCAATCTGCTAGGACTGCCACAGTGTCCAGCGAATTTTGGAAAATTATTGCAGTGCACCTGCTGCTTCGCCTGCCATCTCATTTAGCACCCTGGGGTGCATTCCATCAGGGCCAGGAGACGTATCTATCCTTAGGTCCATAAGCTTGCCCAACACGAGCTCTTCAGTAACAATGATTGTGTTCAGGTCCTCACCTACCTTCGTCTCTTTGTCAATTACTGGCGTGTTATTAGTCTCCTCCACTGTGAAGACCGATACAAAGTGCCTGTTCAATGCTGTGGCCATTTCATCATATCCCATAACTAAATGCCTCTTCTCATCCTCTAAATGACAAATGTTTACTTTTGACACTCTTCTTCGTTTTAAACATTTATAGAAACTTTTGCTATCTGTCTTCATATTTAGAGCTAGTTTTTTTCTCATGTTCTATTTTACTTTTCTTTATAGCTCTTTTTGTGGCTCTCTGTTGACCTTTAAAGTTTTCAAAATCTTCAAGTGTCATGCGGTTTTTGGCCACTGTATATGTTTTTTCTTTCAGTTTGGTAGGCTCCTTACACCCATGGCAGATTACCCCTTTTCTGACAGTCCTTCTTTTTCACTGGAATATACTTTTGCTGAGCATTTTGGAAAACTTTCTTGAAAGTCCTCCACTAATTGTCAGCTGTCCCACCACAAAATCTTTGTTCCCAGCCTACTTTAGCCAGGTCCCCACTCAATATATTGCAGTCACCCTTGCACAGGCACAGACCCTGATTTTGGACTTTATCTCCCCACTCTCCGTCTGCATTCTAAATTCAACCATACTGTGATTGAATTCTATTCTTCCAAGAGGAGCCTAGCTATGTGGTCATTAATTATTCCTGTCTCATTACACAGGACCAGATCTAGGATAACTTGCTCCCTCGTTGATCCCATTACATACTGTTAAAGAAAACTATCATGGATACACTCAACAAACTCCTCCACAAGGCAACTCTGACTGAACTGGTTCAACCAATCTACATGTAGATTAAAATCCCCCATGATAATAGCCGTACCATTTTTACAGGCCTTAGTTATTTCTGTGTTTATTGCCTGCCCCAATGTGATGGCATTATTTGGTAGTCTATAAGACTATGTCTATCAGTGGCTTTTTCTTCAAATTTCTAATTTCCACCCAAATGGATTCAACCTCCTTCTCCACAGAACCAATATCATATCTCAGCACTGCCCTCATGTTGCCCTTGAATATCAGAGTTACACCACCTCCGTTCCATTCCTGTCTGTCCTTCCAAATAGTCTGGTACCCCTGGACATTTAACTCCCAGTTGTGATCATCCTGTAATTATGTTTCCATCACGGCTACCAAATCATATTCATTGGCAATGATTTGTGCCATTAACTCATCAAGCTTGTTCCGAATGCTATGAGCACTCAGGTAAAGTGCCTTAATGCTAGCTTTCTTACCATCCTGATTCGCAACATCTCTAATATCTCCTGATTTATCCTTCCCTTTTGCTTCTTTCATAGTCTGACTTGAACCTAAACCCTCCTGCACACATGCCAACCTGATATTTACCTTTTTATTACCATTATATCTCTTGTCGATTTGCCTTTCCCTTCCCCCTGACTCACAAGTTTAAATGCCTAGTGAGAACCCTCCTTATCGTTTTCGCTAGAACACTGTTTCCAGATTAGTTCAGGTGGAGACCATCCCACTGGTACGGATACCCCTGGTTCTAAAATTGATGCCAATTCCCCATGAAATGGAACCCATCTTTCCTACACCATTCCCTTAGCCACGTGTTTACTTCCCTAATTTTCTCACCCCTAATCCAATTTGCACGTGGCTCAGGCAGTAATCCGGAGATTATGACCCCGGGGACCTGTTCCTTAATTTTCTTCCTTGAGTTTGATAATCCCCAAACAGATCCTCTGTCCTTGCCTTGTCTATGTTGTTAGTCCCAACGTGGATCACAACAACTGGATCCTTCCCCTTCTGCTTCAATATCCTTTCAAGCCAGTCAGAGATGTCCTGCACCCTACACAGGCAGGCAGCATACCATGCGGGACCCCCAATCCAGCTTGCAAAGGATACTCTCAATCCCCCTAATCGTAGAAGCCCTAAAACTACCACTTGTCTTTTACTACTCCCCTCTTGAACACCCTCCTGCACCATGGTGCCATGGTCAGCTGGCTCATCCTCCATGCAGGAGAAAGTGAGGACTGCAGATGCTGGAGATCAGAGTTGAAAACTGTGTTGCTGGAAAAGCGCAGCAGGTCAGGAAGCATTTAAGGAGCAGGAGAATTGACGTTTCGGGACGTTTCCTGAAGAAGGGTTGATGCCCAAAACATTGATTCTCCTGCTTCTGGATGCTGCCTGACTTGCGGCGCTTTTCCAACAACACATTTTTCAGCTCATCATCCATGCAACCATTTTCCTCATTGATACGGGGAGCAAGAATCACATACCTGTTTGATAAGGTAAAAAGCTAAGCTCCTTCAATCCTGAACTCAGGATCCCCCTACCTGACTCATTTGCAATCGCACTCTGTTGTGCCTGATCACTAACTGAACTTGAATTACTTAATCTACCATGTGTGACTGTCTCCTGAAATGAAGCATCCAAGTAACTCTCCCCCTCCTAGATGTGCCACAATGTTTGATGCTCAGATTCCAGATCATTGACTCTGAGCCAAACTCCTTCCAGCAACCAACACTTGCTGCAGATGTAGTCACTGCAGTTCACAATGGGTCAGACAGCAGCCATATCACACAGCTACAGCACATCACCCGACAAGCCATCTCTACTTAATTAATTTATACAAATTTATGAGTTAAACAATTTCTCGTACTTCTTTGTTGTGGTCTTATTCAAATAACCAATGAATAGATTCAGTAAATAAAAACGAAACTTTTTTTTAAACAATCACATGATACGAAAGAAATACAAATGAAAATGTCGCACCTTATCAACACACCACAGAGTCCTTTTTTTCAGTTAGAGCAGGAGGGAGGGTAGTGTAGTGTCTCAGGTTCAGCTGCTGCCCAAATATATTCCCAGCTGTCCACTGGTCCTTGCTGTTGCCTCTTCCAGGAAACATCCACAATCTTTTCAATGCGATTAGATCTTATCCCTCTGTCATCCCTTCAGATAACTTGTTCCATAACAATCATGTTATCATGATTGAGTGAGGACATGCTCCCAAATCTCCCTTTTAATTCATTTTACCAATAGTTTTCAATCTGTACTTCTGCTGAGGTAAAATGTAAGATTTCCATTGGATTAAAAATTTCAATTAAATCATTTTCCATGTCCACTTTTCTAACACAACATATCCAATTTGTCCTCACACTTCATACAGTCCGGTAAGAGAGATCCCATCGTGAGTGGAATCTGGTCCGAAATCGAGGAATTTAGTGGCAATGAGGGAAGTTGGTGCAGAGAGGAACGAACTGTGTTTTGCTTTCTTTTTCCTGGGGCTCATAGTTGGTGAGATTTTTTTCAACAGGATAAGTGGTAGCCTACGGTTAGGGTCAAGAGGTTTAGGCCTTTCATCAGGAAGGACTTTTGCCTGACGATTCCTAATGAAGGGCTTCTGCCAAAAATGTCGATTCTCTTGCTCTTTGGACGTTGCCTGACCTGCTGTGATTTTCCAGTGCTGCACTCTCGGCTCCGATCTCCAGCACCTGCAGACCCCACTTTCGCCCAGGGTTAGGGCCTAGCACAAGAGTGATACTGCAGGCAACCAGAAGTGTATTAGTTGGTCATAGCTACTAATATGGCATTTTTTACAGGCTACTTTCAGATTGAAGGTAAACGGGAGAAATATTTTCAGGCCACAACCTAAAAAACCAGTACCAAACTTTGAGAAAAAAAAAATCAAATTAAGAAAACTGTAATCAAAATAGAGATACGAGGTCAGGAAATGTATTTTACCTGCATGATGTGGAATGTGGTGGACCCCATTGTGGTTCGAAGTGTTACTTGCTTCAAGTACTTCAGCTCAGAATTAGTGAGCTGGAGTTTGAAGTTTAAACATACACCACATCAGGAAATGGTGAGAGAGAAATGCAGTTGTAATTGGGGACAGTATATTCGGGGGAATAGACACTGTTGTCTGAGGCCAGGTTCAAGAGTCCCAAAGGTTATGTTGGCTGCATCGTGCCATATTTTATCCAGGCTACAGAGGAACTTGGAGTGAGAGGGGAAAGATCTGGTAGGTATCAATGACATAGCTAGAAAGAGGAAAGAGGTTCTAGTGTAGGCATATGAGCATCTAGGGGCTAACCTAAAAATTAGAACAAAAATGGTAATAATCTCTGAGCTTCCACCTAAGCCACAAACAAATTGGTACAGAGTCAACAAATTGGTACAGAGAAACGCATTCAAGTTTATGGGACAGCAGCATCAGTACTGGGGAAGGAGGAAACTGTTTTGATGGGGTGGACTCCACCTAATTCATGATGAATCACATAACTAGGGCTGTGAATAGGGTTTTGATCTAAATAGTGGGGTTTGGATTCAGCCTGGGCTCAGTTATATAGAAAATTATTGCTACCCTAAAGGAGGGAGGGATCAGCAGACATTATAGTTTTCAAAACAAGCAAGTTGACACAGATTATGGAAAGGGTCAGGAATCTAACATCAGACATAGCAGAGAAGGGGACAACTATGAGAAGCGGAGCAGTCAATGCAGGACTGAGGGTGGTGTACTTAATGCAGGCCGTATTCAAAACCGTGTGAAAGAGCTTGTAGTGCAGATTGAAATAGGTGGTATAATGTTGCGGATATGACAACAAGAAGTGATATAGAACTATAAAGCAGCAAATCTGTGTGGGCACTGTTGAAGAACTGCAAATGAATAAATACCCTCATGGGTATTGTGTACAGGTCTCCTACTAGAAATCAAGATGCCGAGAAGATAATGAATTGAGAGTTAGAAAAGCATGTAATAAAAGGGACCATTCCAATAATCATTGGGGGAGTTCAGTATGCAGGTGGACTGGGAAAAACAGATCTCAAGAAAAGGAATATGTGGAATGTCTACCAGTTTCTTTGTGGAGCAACATGTTAAACAGCCCACTAGGAAACAAACAATTCTAGATTTGGTGATGTCAAATGAGGCAGACTCGATGAGAATCCTGAGGTGAAGGAATCTGTCGATTGCAGCAACCATGTGATAGAATTCACGCAGCTCTTTGAGAGGGAAAAGTTGGAACTAGATTGCATGGTATTATAATTGAGTAAAGGTAACTACGATAACATGAGGAAGGTGCTGGCCAGTTGACTGGAAGATGGTGGAGCAGTAATGGTATGGGCTTCTGAAGGCAATTCGGGGATGCGACAGAAATTCATCTCAGGGAAGAATAAGCAAACTAACTGGAGGATGAGGGGAGTTAGGGACAGCATAGAAGGGAAAGGAAAGCTTCAAACTGGTGAAGATCAATCGGAAGCCAGAGGATTAGGAAGCCTTTAAAAATCAGCATAGAATAATGAAAAAATGGTGTGGCAACCCGAAATATGAGAATAAGCTGTCCAGTAATTGAAAGAAAACTGTAAGAGTTTTTTTTTAATTATGTACGGAAAAGCTCAGAGAGCAGCGAGTGAATGTTAGGCCACTGCAAAATGAGGCTGGAGAAGTAGTAATGGAGAGAAAAGCAGTATTGGAGGAACTGAATGAATATTTTACATCAATTTTCATACTAGAATGCACCAGCAATATACCACAACTTCAAGAGAGTCAGGGGGCTGAGGTGAATGTAGTGAACATCACTGAAGATATGGTGCTGCGGAAGCTGAAAAGTCTGAATGTAGATAACTCACCCGGCTCAGATGGACTACATCCCAGAGTTCTGATGGAAAGAGTTGAGCAGATTGTGGAAGCATTGGTAGTGATCTTTCAGGAATCACTGGAGGGTCCAAGAGGACTGGAAAATGGCTCATGTAATATCCCTATTTCAGAAGGGAGAGAGTCAGAAGATGGGAAACTATAGGTCGGTTAGCCTAACCTCAGTCATTGGAAAGATTTCAGTGTTTATTATTAAGGATGAGATTGTGGAGTACTTGGAAGCTCACGGTAGAATAGAGCTGTCAGCATGGCTTCACCAAGGGGAGATTATGTCTAACAAATCTGTTAGAATTATTTGAGGAGGTAACAAGCATATTAGACAAAAAGAAACAGTGAATGTGATCTATTTGGATTTCCAGAAGGCAATGTATATTCTGACATGGATAGAGTATTAGCTGACTGGCAGAATACAGAGAGTAAGGATAAAGTTGTCTTTTCCAGAATGGCAACCAGTGACGAGCGGAGTTCTACAATTATTTATGTTATGTATTCACAATCTGGACACTGGAACTGAAGGCATGTTTGCTAAATCTGTAGATGACACAAAGATAACCGGTGACAGGTAGTGTTGAGAAAGTAGGGAGGCTGCAGAAGAACTTGGACATGCTGAGCAAGAGGGCAAGGAATTGGCAGGAAGAATATACGAGAATGTGCACTTTGACAGGAAGATTCGATTGGCATTAGTAATACAAATGCAATGTCAGCACTCATTTCAAGAATGCTAGGATACAAGACCAGAGATGTATTGCTGAGGTTATATAAGGCTCTGATCAGACTGCGTTTTGAATATTAAGAGCAGTTTGGGACCCTATATCTGAGGAAAATGTGCTAGTAATGAAGCTAGACATGCTGTAGCCTGACGACCCAAAGCCTGTTCTCCCATCCACAAGACACAATTCATGAGTCTGATGGAATACTGCTGAAAAATGTGTTGCTGGTAAAGTGCAGCATATCAAGCAACATCAAAGGAGAAGGAGAATCGACGTTTTGGGCATAAGCCCTTCTTTTTCCCTCTGATGGAATCCTCCCCAGTTGTCTGGTTGGGTGCAGCTCCACCAATAATCAAGAATTTTGACATCATCCAGGATAAAGTAGCCTACTTGTTTGACACAATCTTCACTCCTTCCAGGATAGACTCAGTAGCCATAGGGTGTACTACCCGCAAGATGCACAGCCATTTGCCAAATATCCTTAGACAGCACTTATCAAACCCATGACTAATTCTACCCAGAAGGAAAATGGCAACTGATACATGGGAATGCCACCATCTGCAAGTTTCCCTCCAAACCATTCACCATCCTGACTTGGGAATAGATCACCATCCCCTCTGTCACTTGGTTAATATAAAAACTTCCACCGTCTCAGAACTGACAGCCAGACTACTGCGACCCTTAGGACTCATAACAGCACACAAGCCAACTTCCACACTCAGACAACAACTCACTAGAACAAAGGACCCAATAGCCAGCACGAGCCAAACTAATGTAGTTTATAAAATACCATGCAAGGACTGCACAAAACACTATATAGGACAAACAGGAAGACAGCTAACAATCCGCATCCATGAACATCAGCTAGCCACAAAACGACACGACCAGCTATCCCTAGTAGCCATACACTCAGACAACCAGGAACATGAATTTGACTGGGAAAACACTACCATCATAGGACAAGCCAGACAGAGAACTGCCAGGGAATTCCTAGAGGCATGGCATTCATCCACAAACTCCATTAACAGACACATGGACCTGAACCCAATATACAAACCACTGCAGCTGAAACTGACACCCGGAAGCGGCAAGAACATCCATCAACAGACACATCAACCTGGACCCCACATTCAAACTATTACAGCTGAAACTGACACCCGGAAGCGGCAAGAACAAACCACTATAAATACCGGAAGAAACATCAAAACAGCGCTTCACAGGAGGCTCCAATAGCACTGATGATGTTCCCTAGCCAGGGAACGAAACGTTTGCAGCAAAAACTTTCAGCTCGGCGAACAGAACCACAACAGAATGTCATTGTCTTTGATGATGTGGTCTTGATGGCCCTTTCGTCTCCCCATGACACTAGCTGTTTAGTTTTGCCAGGACAGAATCATTTTTTTTTCCATGGTTGGGCATTGTCAGCAGCATGAAAGGTGTCCAGAAAGTTTAAAAGCAGAATGAATTCTTTCAGTGGCAGCATCATCAGTTGTGTATCCACCAGTGGGAAACAGCTCAATGCATCCACATTTGATACTTGGTACCATAGAGAGTGTTCAAGCTTGTAATTTTTTCCACATAGTACGAGAACCCACAGCTGAATTTGACCTGAAGTTAGAGGAGGAATAACCTTATCCTCTTTAAGTAGCCTTGAAGGGGCTTGTGAGCTGTTGCTGTTACAAGATTCCATCCATGAACGTATTGGTGAAACTTTCTCCACCAAAGATGGTCACCAAACCTTCCATATCTATCCAGGTGTTTTTGCACTCTGTCTCAGCCACAGTCCAGGAAGCATATGCCATTGGGTGTTCCTCTCCACTGGACCATCTGTGAGCCAGCAGTACCATGATACTTGTAGGGAGAGGCATCCCATGTCAGCACCAGATCTCTCTTTGGATCATAATAGAACATAGAACATAATGTGCCAACATTTTAAACAATGATAGTTGCCTCTTCACTTCACAAAAGATATGTCTTAGCTACAAAACCATCTCCGAGGCTGACCATTTGTCAGTAGCAGATGTAAGTGTGACAGGATGAAGGCTAGGTTACATTTGAATTTCCTATAAAAATTCACTAATATAAGGAAAGACCTAAGCTCTGGCACAGAGGGAGCTAGAGCACCTTTGATCACCCTGATGTATGGTGGTGTTGGCCAAATAAGCCAAAGTGGGGACACAATGCATAGTGGTGTTTGACAAGTAAGCCAACATGGAGACACAATGCTTGGCGGTGTTGGCCAGCCAACATGCAGACATAATGCATCGTATTGTTGGTCAGGTAAGCAAACATGGGGATACAATGCATGGTGGCTTTTATGCTCCGCATGTTTAGCCAGGCAGTTTTCAATCCCATGTTTAGATTTCTTTGATTCACTATACTATCCATTAAAGACTTAAACTTGGTCCAGTCACTGGGCAAGCTCCTGCATCCCATGGAATGTTGCCCCAGTGCAGAGCAGAAGCAGCTGCCCTGTGGCTGGGATATTTTCTCCATCGCTATATTTATAATTTCTATTTCACAGCAAATGTAATGTTTCCCAAAGAGAGAAAGACTTGTCTTTATATATCAACTTTAACAAGCTTACGGTGTTTGAAAACACTCAAAACATACTGATGCAATTTTTTAACTATATTCAATATCGTGGTACAGGAAAATAACAGCTAGTATGCACAGCAACCTCCCACAAAGAACAATATGATAATATCCAAATAATCTGTTTCAATGATAAGGAATATGGCATCCATATTGCCCAAATATCAGTGAAAACTCCCTGGCTCTTTCGCAAAGCAATGGTTTGAGACCTCTTACATTTATCTTGATGGCAGACAGGGCTGTGTTTTAACTTATCTTCAAGACAGCTCCTCCAACATTGCAGCATTCCTTCAGCAGAATGAAAGAATTTGACCTTTTTAAACTTTTGGGATGCTGGAATCTGTAATCAGTTTATCTCTATAACTCACAATCTGTGTTTGAGTTGACAATAGACAATAGGTGCAGGAGTAGGCCATTCTGCCCTTCGAGCCAGCATCACCATTCATTATGATCATGGCTGATCGTCCTCAATCAGTATCCTGTTCTTAAATATCCCCATAACCCTTGATTCCACTATCCTTAAGAGCTCTATCCAACGCTTTTTTGAAGGCATCCAGAGACTTGGCCTCCACAGCCTTCTGGGGCAGAGCATTCCATACACCCACCACGCTCTGGGTGAAGAAATTTCTCCTTAACTCTGTTCTAAGTGGCCTACCCCTTATTTTTAAACTGTGTCCTCTGGTTCGGGACTCACCCATCAGCGGAAACATGCTTCCTGCCTTCAGAGTGTCCAATCATTAAATAATCTTATATGTCTCAGTCAGATCCCCTCTCGGCCTTCTAAACTCAAGCATATACAAGCCAGGTCACTCCAATCTTTCAGTGTAAGATCGTCCCACCATTCCAGGAATTGACCTCGTGAACCTACGCTGCAATCCCTCAATAGCCAGAATGCCTTTCCACAAATTTGGAGACCAAAACTGAGCACAATATTCCTGGTGTGGTCTCACCACGGCCCTGTACAGCTGCAGAAGGACATCTTTGCTTCAATACTCAATTCCTCTTGTTATGAAGGCCAGCACGCTATAAGCTTTCTTCACTGCCTGCTGTACCTGCAGGCTTGACATGTTGTGACATGTACCAAGATACAGTGAAAAGTATTGTTTTGCATGCTGTACAGGCTGATTTTACTATGCAAAGTGCATCAGGGTAGCAGATCAGAATGCAGAATACTGCATTCATTCCTGATGAAGAGCTTATGCCCAAAACATCGATTCTCCTGGTCCTCAGATGCTGCCTGACCTGCTGTGCTTTTCCAGCACCACACTCTCAACTCTGGTCTCCAGCATCTTCAGTCCTCACTATTTCCTGCAGAATACAGTAATATAGTACAGCCACAGAGAGGGCACAGGGACAAAGATCAGAATTAACATTTGACAGATCAATTCAAAAGCCTGATAATGGCAGGGAAGAAGCTGTCCTTACATCTCTTGGCACATGTATTCAAAATGTATATTGTCTACCTAAGTGGAAGAGAGTATAACTGGGGTGGGAGGGGACTTTGATTATGTTGGTTGTTTTCCTGAGGCAGTGTGAATTATGGATGGAGTCAATGGGTGATCAGCTGGTTTGGGTGATGGACTGGGCTGTGTTCACAACTCTCTACAGTTTCTTGCAGTCTTTCGAAGGGCAGTTGCCATAGTATGCTGTGATGCACCCAGATAGGAGGCTGTCTGCGGTGCATCTATAAAAATGGGTAAGAGCCCTTGTGCACATGCTGAATTTCCTTAGTCTCCCGAGGAGCAGAGGCATTCTTACTCTTTCTTGACAGTTCTCCCTGAGCTGACATACCATGTAGAAGATGTGATAGAGACAGTCAGAAGGAGTAAAGCTGAGCAGAATTTATTATTGAAGTAAAATAAATATGCTTAACAAAAGACAGCATAGAGTGATCCTCAAATGCAGGTCCTCTGAGTTTCTTACATACAGGCAAAGTATTTGTCCTCTTCCTGAATTGTGTGTATGGAGGACTTTTGTTCAATTGTTTTCCTTGTTTTAAATTCATTCACAGGAAGTGGATATTGCTGGCTTGGCGAACATTTATTTCCATTCCTTAATTTGTTGCATGTGTTGGTGGTGGCTGCCTTCTTGAAAGCAACAGACTTGCATATAGGGACACACAGCAATTTCTAGAGAGGTAGTTCATGGTTTTCAGCCATCAACAGGAAAGGAACAGCAATAAAGTTCCATGTCAGGATGGTGTGTGGCTTGGAGGGAACCTACAGGCGGTACCCTTCCCATGTATCAATTGCCCTTGTCTTTGTCAGTGATAGGGATCACAGGTTTGGAAGGTGTCACTGCAGAGTGATAGTGATGTCTATATCAATCTTGACATTTCTGTGTTTATCATTCATTCAGACTGTCTCTATACAATATTTGGATATGAGTTCTAATAATCCATTCAGTTGGTTAAAAATGAGTTGCCCGCTTTATCTCACCCACATGGGTCACCCACGAGTCCACTAACTGAAAACAGATCCTCATTTCTTGTTCTAAATACTATCCCCAGATGCTCATAGAATCATTGAATCACTGCAGAAATAGAAACAAACAAAGACAGGAATTGGGAGTGGGAGTAGGTCATTTAAGCCTGTTCTGCCATTTAACATGATCAGAGCTGATCTCATACTGGTCTCAATTCCACTTGTCAGCCTGATCCCTAAAGGTGAAAGTGAGGACTGCAGATGCTGGAGATCAGATCTGAAAATGTGTTGCTGGAAAAGCGCAGCACGTCAGGCAGCATCCAAGGAGCAGGAGAATCAAGGTTTCGGGCATACGCCCTTCTTCACATACGCCCTTCACATACACCAACGTGTCCACACAGGGGAGAAACCATTCCAGTGTGAGCTGTGTGACAAATCATTCTCACAGCCAGGAACCCTTCAAATATACCAATGTTCTCACACAGGGGAGAAACCATTCCGGTGTGAGCTGTGTGACAAATCATTCTCACAGCCAGGAACCCTTCAAAAAACCAATGTTCTCACACAGGGGAGAAACCATTCCGGTGTGAGCTGTGTGACAAATCATTAGCAAGGTCAGGAAGCCTCCCAGCTCACCAGTGCATCCACTGAGAAAGTGAGAGATTTGTGACAACTCATTGCCAACTTAATTGAGACTCCTGCTCCATCAGAAGATTCATACAATAGAGAAGCCATTGAGGTGTGAGGTGTGCGACAAATCATTCTCGTGGTCAGAGTACCTCCACATACACCAAAGTATTCACCCAGGAGAGAGATTGCTTCAGTGTGAGGTGTGTCACAAACCATTCCCCATTTCTTTGAGACTCCTGCTCCATGAAAGGATTTACACAGTAAAGAAAAATTCATTTGCAAGTTGTGTGACACATTATTCTACGAGTCATCAAATCTACACAAGCATCAATGCATTCACACAGGGAAGAAAGCACTCATGTGAAGTTTCCAAAACATCATTCTCAAGGTCCTAGAACCTCTTGCTTCCTCAGAGGATCCACACACGGAACTAGCCCTTCAAGTGTGAGGTTTGTGATGAACATTTCATGATGTCTTCATCATCTGGGAATCTGCAGGATGCACGCTCGGGAGAAGTTCTTCAGGTGCAATGTTTTTGTTCAGTCAGTGTAACTCCTGATCCATTAACACACTCACCACCGAGAAATCCTTTTCGAGTGAATTCCGTAACAAAGCCATTGCACTGCTGTTCCTTGTCCTGGAACACCAATGAACCTGCATGATACACCAAAACCAGTATGGCATGTCTCAGGATTGTTTCACAGACTGTTCCTCTCCTACCATGCACCAGCATCTCCATACTGACTCAGAGTCAGGTCAAGCGATTCGCTTGCATGGAGTGTTGTCTGTGTTGCTTACCTCCAGTGATCACACAGAGGGAGCTGTCACTCCAAAGCACTGTCTGTCTCAAACCTCTCCCACCATTAGGCCATTCTTCTGGGAAGAAATCAGATTGTCCAACATCACCAAAAGAAGGCTCCATCAGAGCACAGCTTTGAGTGTAAAGTTTGTAATGAGCTTACAGCATAGAATGGTCTGTCATATTTGGGCACAGAACAAGAAACAACTTTGACTCACATTACATGACTAGCTAAATGACTATTATGTCAATTCTGAAAGTCAAATAAAACACAAAGCTTTCAGCCATTCATTCTTCCTCCCACCAGATTCATATTTACTTGGCAACTTGCTTGGTCACATTCTTAAATTGATCATAGACTACATTCAGGATAAAGCATCAGAAATTGCATTTACTTTCACAGAAATATGTGCATTTTTTTGTTATATTAGACACTTAAGATCCCAGCTCCATCTGGACAATCTTGGAACCTTACCTTCAAATCATTCCACGAACCACAGGGGAATATGGTCCTAAGACTGACAGTTTCGATGGATCCACTTCACAAATAAAACTTGAAGTGTTGAAGAGCTGCTAACACTGCCAATGCTTCCTTTTCAATTGTTGAGTACTTCTGTTGATGTTCGTTCAATTTTTTTCAAAAAATAAGCCGAGGACTTTTCCACTCCAGTCTCATCATCCTGTAAGAGTACTGGTCCAGTTCCAAAGTCGCTAGCATTTACTTCTAATTTGAATGATTTATTAAAGTTAGGTGCAGTTAATACAGGTTCAGGTAAGTTACTTGAGAAGATTCTGAGGCATAAGATACACATGGACTTGAAAAGACAGCATTTGATTAGGAATAGTCAGCATGGCTTTTTTTTGGATGAGTTAGATTATTACTTAATAGTAAATTAAACAGACCCTTCGGCTCCACAAGTCTACACCGACCCACAAACCCCCAGACCCATTCCCCTTACATTTACCCCTTCACGTAACACTACGGGCAATTTAGCATGGCCAATTCACCTAACCTGCATATTTTTTGGACTGTGTGAGGAAACCGGAGTACCCGCGGGAAATCCACACAGGCACGGGGAAAATGTGCAAATTCCACACAGATAGTCACCTGAGGCCGGAATTGAACCCGGGTCTGTAGCGCTATGAGGCAGCAGTGCTAACTACTGTGCCACCCACGCTTTGGTGAAGTGACCAGGAAGCTTCATGAGGGCAGGGCAGAAAACAAAGTCTGTATGGATTTCAGTGAGGCCTTTGATAAGGTTCCACTTGATGGGCTACTCTGGAAGGTTAGATCGCGTGGAATCCAGGGGGAGCTGGCAAATTGGATACACACAGTTGGCTTGATGGTAAGAAGCACAGGGTAATAGTGGAAGGAGGCTTGTCAGATTTGAGTACTGTTACTAGTGTTTTAGGGGTCAGTGCTGAACCCATTAAATTTTTAATATGCATCAATGATTCAGATGAAAATGTACAAAGCATGATTAGTAAGTTTGCAGATGACATAAAATAGGCGGTATCATTGACAGTGAAAAAAGTTATCAGAAATTGCAGCAGGACTTTGATCAGCTGGGGAAGTAAGCCAAGAAATGGCAAATAGTGTTTAATATTGATAAGTGTGAGGTCGCCCATATTGGAAAGTCAAATCAAGGTAGGAGTTTCATGATGAATGGTATGGTCTTACGGAGTGGAATGGAACAGAGGGACCTTGGGATACAGGTGCACAGTTCTCTGAAAGTGGAGTCACAGGTAGATGCGGCATTGGAGAAAGGTTTTGGTACACTGGTCTTTATCAGTAAGGGCACTGAGTATAGAAATTGGGAAGTTATATTGCAGTTGTACAGAACATTAGTGAGGCTGCACGTGGAATATTGTGTTCAGGTTTAGTCACCTTGCTATCGGAAGGATATTAGTAAACCGGAAAGAATGCAGAAGAAATTTATAAGGTTGTTGCCAGAACTCAGTGGTCTGAGTTATGGGGAGAGATTGGCCAAGCTAGGACATTTTTCTTTCGAGTTTAGGAAACTGAGGGGGGATGTTATTGAAGAGTATAAGATCATGAGAAGCATGGATAGGGTGAATACACTCAGACATGTTGACAGAGTTGGGAAATCAAGGACTACAGAATCAAGGACAGTTTAAGGTTAGAGGGGAAAGAATAAAAGGGAACCTGATGGGCAACCTTATTTCACAGTGTGGTACGCATTTCGAATGAGCTGCCAGTAGAAGTGGTTGAGGTGGGTAACATTAACAACATTTAAAAGGCCTTCGACAAACACACGGATAGGAAAGGATTAGAGGGATATTGGCCAATTGCAGGGAAATGGAGTTAGCATGGGAGGACATTATGGTCAGCACAGACCAACTTGGGCTAAAGGGCCTGCCTCCGTGCTGTAGGACTCTATGACTCTATCACTTATTCATTAAAATTGCTTTAAATTTGCCAAAGTTGGCCTGGCATCCTGCAGACTACCACCTTCATTTGTTTATGTCGCAAATTAGTCAAAAACATGTGGTTACTGTACTAAAGTTAAGTACAAACTTTCTATAAAATCCACACATTTCCAGTAGCCTCGTTATCTTCATTTTGTTTAGGGGTGAGAAAGTCAATTAGAGCTTTGACTTTTGCCATTCTGGGTGACACCTATCCTTGTCCAACAACATGTCCTGAGTATGTCACCATGACTTTAGCAAATTCACTTTATGCTGGATTTCACATAATCCCACTGACTGTAATTAGGTTAGATTCCCTACAGTGTGGAAACAAGGCCCTTCGGTTCAACAAGTCCACACCAACCCTCCGAAGAGTATCCCACCCAGACCTAGTTCCCTCTGATTAATGCACCTAACACTATGAGCAAATATAGCATGGCCAATTCACCTAACACGCACATCTTTGGACTGTGGGAGGAAACCGGAGCACACAGAGGAAACCCAGACACAGGGAGAATGTGCAAACTCTACACAGACAGTCAGCCGAGGCTGGAATCAAACCTGGGACCCTGGTGATGTGAGGCAGCAATGCCAACCACTGGGCCACCGTGCCACCATCAAATTGTGTGAACAAGTTTACGAACTGTTACATATGTTCTTTCCATGTAGTACCATATGTTCCATGTAAACTACCCAGTTTGGCACTTGAGAAATAACTCTTCATTAATCATGGAAATGTGGCGGATGAGTTCTTAAATGCAATGGCATAATTCAAAATTGGTATAATACATACATCTGGTGTGACAAATGTAGAAACTTCCTAAGCTTGAATTTCAGTGGTACTTGCCAATACCCGGTACTTGCCAATGTCCAGTACTTGCCAATGTCCGATACTTGCCAATATTACAGTACTTCCTGAAGAAGGGCTTATGCCCAAAACGTCGATTCTCCCGCTCCTTGGATGCTGTCTGACCTGCTGTGCTTTTCCAGCAACATATTTTTCAGTTCTGATTTTCAGCATCTGCAGTCCTCACTTTCTCCTAATATCCAGAACTTGCCAATATCTGGTACTTGCCAATATCCAGTAGCAAGCCAATTTTCCATAACAATGACACACTACTGACGCTATTGATGCATTCTTCTGTCTGGTAATAAAGTACTAATCCATCTCTGTGACTGCATTCACATTCCTATAGTCTACACATAATCTAATTCAACCACATAGTTTAGGAACTAAAACTACAGGACAACTCCAAATATTCTGACTTGGATTGATCAATTGATTCATCAACATATAGTAAATTTATTTTTTTACTTTGGTCTGTTTCTGTGGGTGTAATTGATATGAGTTTTGTTTTATTGGGTCCAATTTAAGTACATCTACATCCTGTTTGGTTAATGTGTTACTTCCAAGTGTATCTTTGCAAACTTCTTCGTATTTTCTGAGAAATCTCACTATATTCCTCCAGGTACGAATGTACACTGTCTCAACTCTCCAATATTTACAAATTTGTTCATCTAACAATGGGAAGTTCACTTTGGGAATTGTCCAATTCTCTTGACTCTCCTCATTCGTTCTTATATCCTCCTCTACTACACTACTTCATACACCTGTACATTCTCATTGTCTTCTCTGTGATACTGCTGTTTAACATGTTCACATGACACAATTACTTCTTTGTTCTACACTCAGGATCAATTATGTTACCTGACTAACCCTTTTAATTAGTTTGTAAGGATCACTGAACTTTGTTCTGAATGGTTCACCCTGAAAAAGCAATAGTACAAAAACTTCATCTCCTGGTTTAAAACTTCAGGTCATCGCCTGTCTATCTGACCAGTCCTTCATCTTGCTTTGGAAAATTTTTAGATGTTCCTCTGCAACTCTACGTTGTCCTGTTAACCTTTTGAGAAATGTGGTTTAGCAATTAGTCTCTAATCAGTTTTCATGGTCCTTTTACTTCATGGCCATGAACGGATTCAAATTGGCTGTAGCCAATGGATTTGATTGGGGAATCTCTGGTGGCTCAGTCATTAGCACTGCTATCTAACAGCGCCAGGGATCTGGGTTTGATTCCAGCCTCAGGCGACTGTCTGTGTGGAGTTTGCACATTCTCCCCATGTGTGCATGGATTTCCTCCCACAATCCAAAGATGTGCAGGTTCGGTGAATTGGCCATGCTAAATTGCACATAGAGTCCAGGAATGTGTAGGTTCGGTGCATTAGTCAGGGGTAAATATCACGAGTGAAATGTGTCGGGGTGGGCTCCTGTTTAGAGGGTCAGTGTGGATCTGTTGGGCCAAATGGCCTGTTTCCACACTGTAGGGTTTCTAATGAAAATCTAATCCTTTGGACACTCAGAACAATAAGTTTTCACCATGGTTCTGAGAGGTTCGCAATAGCTCTCCAGAGCACCTCGGGTCGGTAGAGATAGTGCATGGTCAATTTCCCTTGTCTAAGCCGTAAACTACTGATGATATCTTTCAAACGTTTTGAAATCAAAATTTGATTCTTAATCAAGCTATACTTCCTTGGTAGATGATGACAAGTGAAAAACTGAGAGTTTTTTCACTCTTGCCTTATCCTTGATTGTTCCTCCGGGAATAGTCTCTGGAAATTGAATAGTTATATCCATAAGTGTAAGGATATATTTATTTCTGACTCATTTTAGGTAAAGGTCTTACACAATCCACTAGTACACAACTGAAGGGTTTCTCAAAGATTAGTGTAGGAATTAAGGGTACTGGTTTAATCAGATGTTGAAGTTTACCTACAACTTGACAAGTATGACATGTTTTACAAATGCCACATCTTTATCCAAGCTTGGTCAGGTAAAATGCCTGTTATCGGATGCCTACTTTTCCTGTTTTCCAAATCCCTATGTGTCCTGTCCTGAAATCTCATGTGCTACTCACAATATGAGTGCGTATAAGAGAGGGTGTGCATGACTGTGTGAGTATGTAAGAAAGTGTGTGTGCATATGTGTGTGTGTGTGTGAGACATGAACCCAAGGTCCCAGTTGAGGTACCGAACCTGGCTATCAGCCTCTGCTCGGCCACTCTGTTGCAAATCTTGAAGTCTGCCTTGGACGATGGTCATTCAATGATCTGAGACCGAATGTCCCTGACTGCTGAAGTGTTCCCCGAACGGGAGGAAGTTATCTTGAGAATGTGATTTAAAAGAAGTTCTGGGATTTACAAATTAATGTACCGACGCCTGCAACCTATTCTAAAAGATTAAAGACTTTACAGCCATCTAGGTTTGTTCAATGTACTGTTTCAATTGCATGACACTGTAATCTTCTGCTGTAAATTCTGTGCCTTACGATCCTGCTCCACAACTACCTCATGAAGGAGCAGAGCTCTGAAGGCTAGTACTTCCAAATAAACCTGTTGGACTATAATCTGGTGTTGTGTGATTTTTAACTTTGTCCACCTCAGTCCAACACCGGCGCCTCCACATTTTTTCTACTCTAACAATTACTTCTCCAGTTAATATCCCATTCTAGTTATACCTTACATAATGAAATCCAAATTTATTCTCCGCTAATCACATTTATGAATATCCTAGCTCCCATCAAACTCTGAAAGGAGAAATGAATCAGTAAAATCAGTAAAAGTGATTTTGTTGCCTACATATCCCTTAATATGGTGATGGCTTAGCTCCATCACCTGAACAAAAAGGAGTCACCATTCCTTTTGACAAAAATCCTGCATATCTCTCATCTACCTCACAACTTCCTTTACTCATGGCGGATTCATCTCTGGCCTGTTTGTTCTGGTAAGAACTAAACCTCGTCTGCAGTCCTTTTTATTGTTTATTTTATTTTCACTGCCGTATATACCGTGTAAAAGTCAAACTTTTTAGACTATTTTTAAAGATTCAACTTTTGGGTTGACTATTACACGGGCACTAGTTTTGAGGGGGTGAAATTCATGCTGCAGTTCGAAATGCTGTATTATTAGCAGAAGTCGATTTGATCACTCAACTAATCCCAGGTAAAAACGACAAACACAATGCATTATGGTAAAGGTAATCACTAGATAAAAGGAAGAGAAACAAGAATGAATTACTGGTCATAAATTTTATTTATACATAGCGGTACAATAATTTAACATGTCAAAGATTCATTGAAATCATGCAAAATCACACTGTACAACATTGTGATGGCCTGGTATAATGGCACACTTAAAATGAAACATTTATTAAATTCTGAATGTGTAAGCATCATGAGCCTTCTCACCAAATTCTTCCGATTCCCTCCCATTTACTTGTGTATGTAATGAACCTCAGCAACATGAACAAATTTGTTAAAGAATTAAAGATATATGTAGCTAAAAAATCTCACTTTTATTCAGATATAATGGCACAATTGAAATGATTAACCTTTTAATGATATTAACCTCTGGATGTATAGTGACCACAATGTGACAACCACCAATAGCGTTAGTACCGATCTGAATGAATGAATGAATCAAAACATGCTGTTGTAGACCAAGTGGGCTGAGTAGAGTTACGAATGAATGAATGGAGTCACAATACAGTAAACAATGAGCAATGAGTAGAGTTACCGGTATGAATGAGTGAATTAATGCAAGTTTGTTAAAGTGGGTTAATGGAACATCTTGTAAGAGGTTTATAATGTGATATAGTAGGTTTGACTTTTACATGAGATGTATGGAACATACGAAATTATTTGGTCAAAAATAATGGGTCGGCTTTTACATGAGATTGACTTTTACACAAGTATATACGGTAATTCCTATAAGGTCTACCTCGCAATGTCCAACTTTCAAATGTACATTGCCCAACTTATTACAATAGAAACATGTAAGCTTCTGAACTTCACCTCTCCCCTCAGCAATCTCCCTCGTCATCTAAGGGATTCTTGAGCCTTCCATACTGTCCATTTCCAATCTGGCTACCTGCCTTCCTTTCACTCTCCCACTTTTACTAATCTCAAATTTCTGGGGGTGATTGGAAAACAGCTTTATGGATCAGTTTGTAATCATTAGCCATAATAACTGTCTGGCTGCCATTGCTAACCTTTGGTCTTCTACATGAGTTTTGATTATAGAATGTAAAGAAGTTTAAATTATTCCAAATGATTAATTTATCTAAGAGCATATATAAGTACCTATCTATAAGTATTCTCATCTTTTAATGCTGTTATCCAGCTATCAAAATTATTTTGTTTAACTCTTGCAAAATCTGTAAAAGTTTTTGTGGGATGTTCCTACAAGAACTAAAGCCTCTGCCTGGATGCTTCTGGTATCAATCATGACAACCAGTATTAGACTTTATTACCTCATCATAATCTCGAAGATCATTTCCCTGACAGGGATGAATAAAACTCTTGTGCTTTACCACTTGATTTACTCTGCATGAGAAATGTCCAGTCTAATTTGGCCAGCTGATTTGTGTTGCAATTTACACAAAAAATGCTTTCACAGGCTTCTCTTTAACTTTAGCAAACCCTGCACAATTTTAAACATTTCCTGACTGAACCGTGGATTATGACGAGAACTGTTCGGTTCTATGAATTTTCCAAACCCCTGGTTTAGTTTGCCTCAGCTGCGTTGGTTTTAATTTAAATTCTCGGTACCTTTCTTTCCTTCCTTTCTTCCTCTTGTTCATCACTTTCTGTCTCTATTTTTTTCCTTTTGGAATTCCAGCTTTTTAAAGTTTTAATTTCTTCAGACTTCCCTTTCTTTCTCTTTCCTCCCTCTGGAATTCAAATACCAATTTTCTCATTCCCATTTGCCCGAAATGCAACTCAAGTTTCACTGATGCATGTGATGTACTGCCTGTCTCAGCTCACCTCTCTATTTCCACTAAAGCCAACTTCTTCATTATTAAATTTATAAGGTCTGCCTTCTTAGCTTGCTTTAGCAAATTTATTTTCAGTCTGCTGGCAAACTTTGCGAGTTTGGTTTACTCATACTCTTCAACCAGACAAGGGAAACCTCTGACATGTTCAAAACCTTTCAACAATTTCCAGCACCATTTTAAATCTGAGTTCAAACCTGGGGTCTGACTACCCACTCTAAGCACCAAACTTCAATTCCAGATCTACGTTATCTGCGTTTCAAGATCCCAGAGTTGAGTCAAAATTATGTTTGAACATAGAACAATACAGTGCAGTACAGGCCCTTCTTCCCTCAATGCTACACCGACCTGTGAATTATTCTAAGCCCATTCTCCTATGCTATCCTATCATCATCCATGTGTTTATCCAAGGATTGTTTAAATGTCCCCAATGTGGCTGAGTTAACTACATTGGCAAGCAAGGCTTTCCATGCCCCTACCACGCTCTGAGTGAAGAACCTGCCTCTGACATCTGTCTTAATTCCATTACCCCTCAATTGTAGCTATGCCCCCTCGTACAAGCTGACATCATCCTCATAGAAAAAAATTCACTGTCTACCCTATCTAATCCTCTGATCATCTTGTATGTCTCTATCAAATCCCCTCTTAGTTTTCTTCTCTCCATTGAGAACAGAACCAAGTCCCTCAGCCTTTCCTCATAACACCTTCCCTCCAGACCAGGCAACATCCTGGTAAATCTCCTCTGCACCTTTTCCAATGCTTCCACATCCTTCCTGTAATGGGGCGACCAGAACTGTTCACAATATTCCAAGTGTGGCCACACTAGTGTTTTGTACAGTTACAGCATGACATTACATGTCCGGAACTCAATCCCTCGATCAATAAAACCTAACCCACCGTATGCCTTCTTAACATAACTATCAACCTGGGTAGCAACTTTCAGGGATCTATATACAAGGATTCCAAGATACCTCTGCACATCCATACTTCCAAGAATCTTTCCACTGACCCAGTATTCTTCCTGTTATTCTTATCAAAGTGAATCACATTTATCTGCATTGAACTCCATTTGCCACCTCTCAGCCCAATTCTGCAATTTATCCAAGTCTCCCTGCAACCTGCAACATTCTTCCACACTGTCCACTACTCCACCAACTTCAGTGTCAACTGCAAACTTACTGACCCATCCACCTATGCCTGTGTCCAAGTCATTTATAAAAATGACAAACAGCAGTGGTCCCAAAACAGATCCTTGTGGCACACCACTAGTACCCGGACTCCAGGCTGAATATTTTCCATTAACCACTCCTCACTGCCTTCTTACAAAAAGCCAGTTCCCAATCCAAACTGCTAAATCATTCTCAGTCTCATGCCTCTGCATTTCTTCCAACAGCCTATCATGTGGAACCTTATCAAAGGCTTTATTGCAGTCCATGTACACCATGCCAAATGACCTACCCTCATGCTTATGCTTGGTCACTTCTCAAAAAACTCAATGAAGTTTGTGAGACATGACTTGCCCTTGACGAAACCATGTTGACTATCTCCAATCAGGCTGATTCTTGAGTAAAGGGGATATAATGGCCTTGGGAAGAGCATTCGGATTAAACAAATGTTACAACATGGCGACAGATAGCTGAATCAAATCAACCTTTCTGTCTCTGTATTCACAACACAGTGAAATTAAACCATCAAAGACTCCAAATAATTCCTCCAATGGATTCTCACCAGACTTTAGAAAAATCAGTACCAGAGTTTATGAATGATTAATTACAATTTTGTATCTCAAACAAAAGACTTGACTATTTATTAAATAACTTTAGCAGAGGAACAATTAAACAACAAGTTAAGCTGAGGCCTATGCTTTAAATCCAAAACATTTATTTTCGGCTCTCATTCATGCAAAAGACGGATAGACAAACAGTCAAGGGATAAATAAAAGAAAACAACTGACCAGATTACTGAAATGGCTTGCGCGATATTTTGTTTTGTAGACATAAATGTGGGCTCCTTGGTTGATTTTCTGAAACATTGATCAGGATCACTTTCTCAGTTTAGCCAAGCAAATGTAGCCATAACTCAGCTTTCTCCTCTTCCAGAAGCTGGTGTGGCAGATTAGGCAAGGAGTTTTCAAACCTTCATGCTGTCTCAGCAGCAGCCAAAAATCATCTCCCCGTATAACACAGTTCAAGAAAAACAACTTTAATTCTGGTTACATCCTGATAGACTGATTGACTCTTTCCTGGACCTCAGTTAACATTCAACAACGCCATCTGCTGGAATGTAGGCCAAACTCACGCAGCCACTTCCCAGGTCAGGACCTCATTTGCAGCCAACCTCTGCTATCTATTTAAACCCAATGCTCTTCCCAAGGTCACTATGTCCCCAAGAATCAGCCTACACTTGGCCCCAAACAAACAAAGCTTGTCTGGCCCTTTTCCTTTTACCACAAGCTATACCAAAGTCCACATGTCATTTCCAATTCACAATTCAAAGATGGCTGAAGGATAAAAGCATTGAAAAATCAGTGAGGGTCCTAAAAGTAAATCTGTGCAGGAATCATCAGTAAATAAGAAGTTGTCATAATACATGTAACCAACAAGAAATATCTTTAAAATATGTTCAACATCATTTAATGTGTGATTTAAAAGATGCTGCAGGAAAGAGAGTTTGAATTTTCTGTGACACTAGGTCTGGTTCTGGGCAAGATGGAAGACTTATGATCTTTGCAGGCTATTTTGCTCGTCCGTTTGGGAAGATTTACAGCAACTTCTCAGAGATTGAGAACCAAGGGACAATAGCAGAGGAATGGTTAGGGTTCACAAAATATTTCGAAGTGCAAAAGGCACAATCGTAAACAACAACTAGCTGATCCCTAAAGACAGAGAAAGGAAGAAAAAATATGAAGGTTTAATCAGAGCGACTATCGGTCCATCTATGTGAATGTGTGAGGTATAGCAAATAAGATTAGAGGTTCACAGGTACAGTGCGATGCAATTTAGACGATATGACGATAGCAGAGATCTGACTCAAGGACGGGAAAAACTAGGTGATAAATATTCCTGGATTCAAGGGAACCAGAACGAGACAAAAGGAGGAGAGGTTATAGAATTAGTCCAGGAGTGCAGGCAATCTTGGAGAATGAGGCTGCCTCAGGGGGCCAAAGCATAAAATGAATTCAGCTAGAATATAGGAACTGCTTTATGCTGCGTCAGCTGAAGAGTATCAATAAATGATGTAGAAAAGAAATTGGCAATGAATTCAGAGAGAGATTCCATTTTGACGGTACTGAGCCTTTAAGAGAGATGTCTTCTGTGTTGCTTCTCTTACTTGTAAATTTGTGTGTGTGTGTATATATATATATATATATATATACACACACACACATACATATATATATATAGGTGTGGGGGGGTGCATGTGTGCGCATGCGCACACGCAGCAAAAACCTTGGACTCTCTCTCTGCAGCTGCATTATTCTGAGTGTTCCTTTTTGAGTGGGCTGAAGAGGAGATACCACGTAGGAAAATGTTGGTTTGATGGATTTTCCTTTCCCAATATATATTGGATCTATATTAGTGAAGTTATATTGGATCAATTAAGAACTAGTGTTTTATTAATATATACCACTGCGTTTTGGGAGGATTTGTAGCTCAGGTTAAGGTTCTGGATGTGGGTTTGCTGGCTTAGGTGGAAGGTTCGTTTTCAGCCGTTTCGTCACCATACAACGTAACATCTTCAGTGAGCCTCCAAATGAAGCACTGATGGTGTAGCCTGCTTTCTATTTATATGTTTGTGTTTCCTTGGGATGGTGATGTCATTTCCTATGGCGACATTATTTCCTATGGCAATGTCATTTCCTGTTTTTTTTCTCAGGGGGTAGTAAATGAGATCCAAGTAAATGTATTTATTGATAGAGTTCCAGTTGGAATGCCATGCTTCTAGGAATTCTCGTGCATCTCTCTGTTTGGCTTGTCTGAGATGGATGTTTTTCCCAGTCGAAGTAGTGTCCTTCTTCATCTGAATGTAAGGATACTATTGAGAGTGGGTCATGTCTGCTTGTGACTAGTTGATGCCCGTTTGTCCAATGTAGTGTTTGTTACAGTTCTTCAAAGGAATTTTATAGGTTATATTTGTTTTGCTTGTTGTCTGTGTTGGGTCTTTAAAGATCATTAGCTGCTATTTTAGTGTGTTGGTGGGTTTGTGGGCTACCATGATGCCAAGGTGTCTGAGTAGTCTGGCAGTCATTTACGAGATGTCTTTGATGCAGGGGAGAACGGTTAGGGTTTCTGGACCCAAACGTATAAATAGAAAGTGGGCTACACCACCAGAACTTCATTCGGAGGCTCACTGAAGATGTTACCTAGTAGGGTGACAAAATGTCTGGAAACGAATCTTCCAGCTCAGCGTGCAAACCTACATCCAGAATATAAATACGTTTAAGTATTTCATTCAATGAATCTATGCATTTTTTACTTGCTTGTTTGCATTTCAATTTTTTTGTGAAATTAAAATGCAGTTTGCATCTGTCTCTGAGCACCCGCATGAGGATTGAAAACAGTTAAAAGTTATGGTTTTGGCTATCTCCATGATATATTTTGAGAGGTTTAGTCTGGTCTATAACACAACATTATAAAATAATTATATTAGGAGATGTCAATTGCCCAAATATAGGCTGGTATACTTCTAACATATGCAGTATGAAGGGGCAAAGATTTTCTGGACTGCATGCAGACAGTCTTCCTGTTCCTGGACCAAAATGACGACATGAATTATAAATCCAGAATCATAGAATCCTTCCAGTCTGGGAACAGGCCCTTTGGCCCAAACAAGTCCACACTGATCCTCTGAATAGTAACCCACCCAAACCCATTCCCTTCCCTATTACTCGACATTTACCCCTGACTCATGCACCTGACCTATGCATCACTAAACACTACGGGCAATTTAACATGGCCAATTCAATTAACCTGCACATCTTTGGATTGCGGGAGGACACCGAAGCAAACCCACACAGACATGGTGAGAATGTGCAAAGTCCACACAGAAAGTCGCCTGAGATTGGAATTGACCCAGATTTCCTAGTGCTATGAGGAAGCAGTGCTAACCACCGAGCCACTGTGCCACAACGAACTGTTAGAACTGAGGTGCACAAGAGGATCATGTGTCAGTTGCAGAACATTTAACTTGCAGTGGTCATTATATTCTTAAGATCAAGATGATGGCAGAGGATGACCTGAAACAATCAACAATTAGAAATATCACTTGGCCGACAGAAAACTTCAATATGTCCACGACAGAGATGGGCAGATCTGCAGGAATGAGAGGTTTTCAGGACACGTAAGAATTCAACAATAGGCTACCTTCAAAGGTGAGATGGTTGGGCAAAGTCAGTGCAATTCTCTCAAATGATAAAGTTAGAGCTAACCAATCCAGAGCACCCAGGACGACAGAGGAGATAGAAATTTGGATAACAAAGAAAGTGTGTGTAGTGAAAAGTGCCAGATCGAAAATAAGATGAACAACCAAGAAGAATATTGAATCTTCAGAGAGGATGTGACAAAGAGAACCAAAAACTTACAATTATGAGAAACCATTGGCAGCAAACATAAAGAGTAATGTCAAAGTTTTCTATAGACAATAAAATTGGGAAAGGGCGGTAAAAGAGGTTTACACTAGAAGGGAGGGGAAATACTCAAGTATTAAATGAATGTTTTCCAACTGTGTTTACCAAAGAGAGAGATGCTACTCAGGCCATCACGACAGTAAAGGGCACGCAGTCACTAGAAATCTTCAAAGGTGATCTGTCAGACGTACTTCATAGACAATGGAATCTTAAAGTTGACAATGTAATTGGACAGATGAGATTCATTCAAAGAAATTGGAAATTGTAGGGGCACAGGCTGCAATCTTCAGACTTCCCTTGACTCGGGACAGGTGCCAAAATTCTGAAAAATTGCAAACACAATGGCTGCATTCAGGACAGTTGATAAGGGTAAGCTGGCAACTATCGATACGTCAGTTTAACTTCGTGGGTTGAAAGCCTCTGGACACAATTATTCAGGACAGAATTAGTAATTACAATGAAAAATAGCGGGTCGATTAGGAAGCAGGTTTCTAAAGGTGAAGATACATGGAACTAACGTGCTGGACATTTTTGGGGAAGTAAAAGAAGACTGGGTAGGGGTAGTGTTGTTGACATGGTCCACGTTGATTTCCAGAAGGCATTTGATAGAGCAGCACAACGGGTGTGCGATGAGAGTTACGTGACATGAAACAAACAGATCAGTATTGACTGATCCAAAATTGGCTAGGGTAGAGGAGAGTTTGTCCTGGAGATCCCCAGAAAGCCACTGTGAATCTGTTAGTGTTCTGATACACAACAATGATCTAAATCTTGGCGTGCACGGAATTATAAATTTTGAGGAGGACTGCGTATAATTCCAGAAGACTACAGGCACACTGATGGAGTCAACAGATACTTGACAGTACGGTTCAATGCAGAGAAGTGTGAATGGCGCATTTTCGAATGAAGAATATTAAAAGACAACATAAACTAGGGGGTACGCTGCTAATGAAGATGCAAGAATGGAGGGTATGATGTAGTTGTGCAAAGTTCATTGAAGTGGCAGAAAAGTAGAGAGAGCAGTTAGTAAGTCATACAATGTCTTGGTTTTATTTAAAAGGGGATAGAATACAAGAGCACGGAGATAATGTTGAACTTGTACAAACACCTGTCAGAACTCAGCAGGAGGATGGGGAAACTGCAGAAGTGGTTTTCAGAAATTGTTCAGGAATAAGACACACGATTCCGTATAAGGATAGGTGGAAGAAGTTGGGATTGTTCACTTTGCAGAGAAAAGAAACGTGAAGAATAGATCTGAGAGAGTTTTTAGAAGTTATGATTTAGCTCGATCGCATAGTTAAGCAGAAGTTGTTCCTGTTCTTCAGAGGAAAAAGAAAAACAGAGCATCGGGTTAAAATGATTTGCCAATGAAGAAAATTATTAAATGCTGAAAAAGACTTTTACTCTGACTAGTTGGATAAGGAATGCACTGCCTGAAATGTGGTGGAGGTATGTTTATTTGGCCATTGGAGAGGTCATGGGGTGATTATTTCGTTACAAATAACGTGCAAGGTTGTGGGGTGGGAGTGGGTGGGAGGGGCATAGAGGTTAGCACCCAGTAATGCTGTTAATTAAACAAACCAGATCAGGCAGGATGGATTGAATAGTCTTTTGCACCAAAACTGTTAAGTGATTCGCCGGGTTGAGGAAATGTTAAGAATGATTCAATACTGTGCCTGGAGGAACAAAAGGGGACAGTATTCGCAGAAGGCTGACAATGAAAGGAACAAGATAAGTTTAGTTGGGACATCTGCTGAGTTAGCAGAATTGACGGAGGATTGAGCATTCCACGACGGATGGCGTGGAAAATAAGGACATGGCAAACTCTGATGTTGTTCTTGTAGGGAGGGGAAAAGTGAGGGTAGAAATGTTTGATAGCCTTATAAAACCTTCAAAAAAAAGGTGCCTAGTGGTCACTCTCCTTTCTTGGGACCATGTACCCAGGATTCTGTGGATCACACTCTGACACCTGTTCTTGATTACACTGTCAGCTTATGTGCAGATCGGTAGCATCACTAAACTGGTGATGCTTCTGGGGATCTCTGCATTC